>NW_027598930.1:0-34252 GCF_964194155.1 Cetorhinus maximus
ATAAGGTTCTCTTTGGTGCTGTTTGGCTGTGTATGGCTCCGCCAAGCTCTGTTTGGCTCTGTTTAGCTCTTTTTGGTTCTGATTGGCTCTGCCAGTGTCTGTTTGGCTCTCTTTGGCTCTGCCAGGCTCTGTATGGCTCTGTTTGCCTATGTTTGGCTCTGTTCGGCTCTGCCAGGGTCTGTTTGGCTCTGTTAGGATCTCGTTAGAGCTGATTGGCACTGTATGGCTCCCTTTGGCTCTGTTTGGTTCTGTTTGGCTCCGCCAGCCAATGTTTTGCTCTGTTTGGCTCCCTTTGGCTCTGTTTAGCACTGTTTGACTCTGTTTGGCTCTGCCAGGTGCTGTTTGGCGCTGATTGGCTATGTTTGGCTCCGTTTGGCTCTGCCAGGTGCTTTTCGGCTCTCTACGGGTCTGTTTGGCTTGTTGGCTCTGCTGGGTTATGTTTGGCTCTGTTTGGCTTTGCCAAGCTCTGTTTGGCTCTATTTGGCTCTGACAGGCTCTGTTTGGCTCTGCCGGGCTTGGTTTGGCTTGGTCTGGCTCTGTTTGGCTCTGTTTGGATTTGCCAGGCACTATTAGGCTCTGTTTGGCTATTTGTGGCCTAGTTTGGCTCTGCCAGGCTCTGTTTGTCTCTGTAAGGCTCTGCTTGGTGCTGTTTGGCTCTGTATGGCTCCGCCAGGCTCTGTTTGGATCAGCCAGCCTCTGTTTTGCTCTGTTTGGCTCCCTTTGGCTCTGTATGGCTCTGTCTGGCTCCGTTTGACCCTGTTTGGTTCTATTTGACTCTGCCGAGTTCAGTTTGGCTCTGTTTGGTTCTGCCAGCCTCTGTTTGGCTCTGTTTGTCAATGTTTGGTTCTGTTTGGCTCTGTCAGGTTCTCTATGGTTCTGTTTGGCAATGTTTGGTTCTGTGTGGCTCTGCCAGGCTCTGTTTCTCTCTTTGTGGCTTTACCAGGCTCTGGTTGTCTCTGTCTGGCTCTGCCAACATCTGTTTTGCTCTGTTTGGCTCCCTTTGGCTCTGTAGAGCTATGTCTGGCTCTGTTTACCTCTGTTTTGGTCTGTTTGACTCTGCCATGTTCTGTTTGGCTCTGTTTGGCTTTGGCAGGCTCTATTTGGCTCTGTTTGTATTGGCTAGTCTCTGTTTGGTTCTGTTTGGCAATGTTTGGTTCTGTTTGGCTCTGCCAGGGTCTGTTTGGCTCTGTTTGGCTCTTTTGAGCCTAGTTTGGCTCTGCCAGGCTCTGTTTGTCTCTGTAAGGCTCTCTTTGGTGCTGTTTGGCTCTGTATGGCTCCGCCAGGCTCTGTTTGACTCTGTTTGGATAGGCCAGCCTCTGTTTTGCTCTGTTTGGCTCCCTTTAGCTCTGTATGGCTCTGTCTGGCTCTGTTTGACCCTGTTTGGTTCTATTTGACTCTGCCAGGTTCTCTTTGGCTCTGTTTGGCTCTTTTTGTCTCCGCAAGGCTCTGTTTGGCCCTATTCTGCTCTGTTTGGCCCTGTTTGCCTCTGATAGGGTCTGTTTGGCTCTGTTTGTCTCTGCCAGGGTCAGTTTGGCTATGTTTGGCTCAGTTTGGCGCTGCTTGGCTCTCTTTGGATATATTTGACTATGTTCGTCTCTTTTTGGCTCTGTTAAGCTGTTTGGCTCTGCTTGGCCCTCTTTAGCGCTGTTTGGCTCTGTCATGTGCAGTCTGCCCCTGTTTGGACATGTTTGGCTCTGCCAGGCGCTATTTGCCTCTGTTTGGCTCTGTTTGGGCCTGTTTGGATCTGCCACATTCTGTTCTGGCATGTTTGGCTCTGTTTGGCTCTGCCTGGGTCTGTTTGGCTCTGTTAGGCTATCTTTGGTGCTGTATGGCTCTGTAAGGTGCCACCAGGCTCTGTTTGGCTCTGTTTGAATCTGCCAGCCTCTGTTTGGCTCCCTTTGGCTCTGTATGGCTCTGTTTGGCACCGTTTGGCTCTGCTAAGCGCTTTTTGGCTCTCTTAGGCTCAGTTTGGCTCTGCCAGGGTCTGTTTGGCTCTGTTAGGATCTTGTTAGAGCTGATTGGCACTGTATGGCTCCGCCAGGCTCTGTTTGGTTTTGTTTGGCTCCTCCAGCCAATGTTTTGCTCTGGTTGGCACGCTTTGGCTCTGTTTGGCACTGTTCTGCATTGTATGACTCTGTTTGGCTCTGCCAGGTGCTGTTTGGCACTGATTGGCTATGTCTGGCTCCGTTTGGCTCTGCCAGGTGCTTTTCGGCTCTCTTCAGGTCTGTTTGGCTTGTTGGTTCTGCTGGGTTCTATTTGGCTCTGTTTGACTTTGCCAAGCTCTGTTTGGCTCTGTTTGGCAATGTTTGCCTCTCTTTGGCTCTGCCAGGGTCTCTTTGGCTCTGTTTGGCTTTATTTGGCTCTGCCAGGCTCTGTTTGGCTCTGCCGGGCTTGGTTTGGCTTGGTTTGGCTCTGTTTGGCTCTGTTTGGATTTACCAGGCACTATTAAGTTCTGATTGGATCTGCCAGGCACTGTTAGGCTCTGTTTGTCTATTTTTGGCCCAGTTTGGCTCTGCCAGGCTCTGTTTATCTCTGTAAGGTTCTCTTTGGTGCTGTTTGGCTGTGTATGGCTCCGCCAAGCTCTGTTTGGCTCTGTTTGGCTCTTTTAGGCTCTGATTGGCTCTGCCAGTGTCTGTTTGGCTCTCTTTGGCTCTGCCAAGCTCTGTTTGGCTCTGTTTGCCTATGTTTGGCTCTGTTCAGCTCTGCCAGGGTCTGTTTGGCTCTGTTAGGATCTCGTTAGAGCTGATTGACACTGTATGGCTCCGCCAGGCTCTGTTTGGTTCTGTTTGGCTCCACCAGCCAATGTTTTGCTCTGTTTGGCTTCCTTTGGCTCTCTTTAGCACTGTTTGACTCTGTTTGCCTCTGCCAGGTGCTGTTTGGCGCTGATTGGCTATGTTTGGCTCCGTTTGGCTCTGCCAAGCGCTTTTCGGCTCTCTTCAGGTCTGTTTGGCTTGTTGGCTCTGCCGGGTTCTGTTTGGATCTGTTTGGCTTTGCCAAGCTCTGTTTGGCAATGTTTGCCTCTCTTTGGCTCTGTCTGGGTCTCTTTGGCTCTGTTTGGCTCTATTTGGCTCTGCCAGGCTCTGTTTGGCTCTGCCGGGCTTAGTTTGGCTTGGTCTGGCTCTGTTTGGCTCTGTTTGGATCTGCCAGGCACTGTTAGGCTCTGTATTGGCTATTTGTGGCCTAGTTTGGCTCTGCCAGGCTCTGTTTGTCTCTGTAAGGCTCTGCTTGGTGCTGTTTGGCTCTGTATGGCTCCGCCAGGCTCTGTTTGGATCAGCCAGCCTCTGTTTTGCTCTGTTTGGCTCCCTTTGGCTCTGTATGGCTCTGTCTGGCTCCGTTTGACCCTGTTTGGTTCTATTTGACTCTGCCGGGTTCAGATTGGCTTTGTTTGGTTCTGCCAGCCTCTGTTTGGCTCTGTTTGTCAATGTTTGGTTCTGTTTGGCTCTGTCAGGTTCTCTATGGCTCTGTTTGGCAATATTTGGTTCTGTATGGCTCTGCCAGGCTCTGTTTCTCTCTGTGTGGCTTTACCAGGCTCTGGTTGTCTCTGTTTGGCTCTGCCAACATCTGTTTTGCTCTGTTTGGCTCCCTTTGGCTCTGTAGAGCTTTATCTGGCTTTGTTTGTCTCTGTTTTGCTCTGTTTGACTCTGCCATGTTCTGTTTGGCTCTGTTTGGATTTGGCAGGCTCTATTTGGCTGTTTGTATTGGCTAGTCTCTGATTGGTTCTGTTTGGCAATGTTTGGTTCTGTTTGGCTCTGTCAGGGTCTCTTTGGCTCTGTTTGACTGTTTCTGTCTCCGCAAGGCTCTGTTTGACCGTGTTCTGCTCTGTTTGGCCCTGTTTGCCTCTGCCAGGGCCAGTTTGGCTCTGCTTGACTCGGTTTGGCGCTGCTTAGCTCTCTTTGGGTATATTTGACTAGGTTAATCTCTGTTTGGCTCTGTTAAGCTGTTTGGCTCCGCTTGGCCCTCCTTGGCGCTGTTTGCCTCTGTCATGTGCAGTCTGCCCCTCTGCCAACATCTGTTTTGCTCTGTTTGACTCTGCCATGTTCTGTCTGGCTCTGTTTGGCTTTGGCAGGCTCTATTTGGCTCTGTTTGTATTAGCTAGTCTCTGTTTGGCAATGTTTGGTTCTCTTCGGCTCTGTCAGGGTCTCTTTGGCTCTGTTTGGCTCTTTTTGTCTCCGCAAAGGTCTGTTTGGCCCTGTTCTGTTCTGTTTGGATCTGCGAGGCTCCGTTTGGCTCTGTTACGATCTACCAGGATCTGTTTGGCTCTCTTTGGCTATGTTTGGCTCTGTTTGGCTTTGCCAGGCTTCGTTTGGACCTGTTCGGCTCTGGTTAGCCTGCCAGCATTTGTTTGGCTGTGTTTGGCTGTGTTTGGCTATGTTTGGCTCTACCAGGCTCTATTTGGCTCAGTTTGGCTCTGTATAGCTCCGCCAGGCTATGTTTAGATCTGTTTGGCTCTGCCAGGCACTGATTGGCTCTGTGTGGCTCCTTCTGGCTCTCTTTGGCTCTTTATGGCTCTCTTTGACACTGTTTGGTGCTGCCAGGCTCTGTTTGGATCTGTATAGCTCTGCCAGGCTCTGTTTGGACCTGTTCAGCTTTATTTGGCCTGCTAGAGTCTGTTTGGCTCTACCTGGCTATGTTTGGCTCTACCCGGCTCTGTTTTGCTCTGTATGGCTCCGCCAGGCTCTGTTTAGATCTGCTTGGCTCTGTTAGTCTCTGATTGGCTCTGTTTGGCTCCCTTTGGCTCTCTTTGGCTCAGTTTGGCGCTTTTTGACTCTGTTTGGTGGTGCCAGGCTCTGTTTGGATCTGTTTGGCTCTGCCAGGCACTGATTGGCTCTGTTTGGCTCCCTCTGGCTCTCTATGGCTCTTTATGGTTTTCTTTGACACTGTTTGGTGGTGCCAGGCTCTGTTTGGATCTGTTTAGCTCTGCCAGGATCTATCTGGCTCTGCCAGGCTCTGTTTGGTTATGTTTGGCCCTGTCTGTCTTTGCCAGGCACTATCTGAAGCTGTTTGGCTCTGTTTGGCTCTGCCGGACTCTGTTTGGCTCTGTCTGGCTTTGCCAGGCTCTGTTTGGCTCTGTTTGGACCTGCCAGGATCTCTTTGGCTCTGTTTGCCTCGCTTTGGCTCTGTTTGGCCCTGCCAGGATATGTTTGGCTCTCTTTGGCGCTGACAGGCTCTGTTTGGCTCTGTTTGGCTCTGCCAGGCTCTGTTTGGCTCTGTGTGCCTCTGTTTGGCTCTGTGAGGCCCTGCCAGGATCTGTTTGGCTCTGTTTGGCTATGTTTGGCTCTACCAGGCTCTATTTGGCTCAGTTTGGCTCTGTATAGCTCCGCCAGGCTCTGTTTGGATCTGTTTGGCTCTGCCAGGCACTGATTGGCTCTGTTTGGCTCCCTCCGGCTCTCTTTGGCTCTTTATGGCTCTCTTTGACACTGTTTGGTGCTGCCAGGCTCTGTTTGGATCTGTATAGATCTGCCAGGCTCTGTTTGGACCTGTTCGGCTTTATTTGGCCTGCTTGAGTCTGTTTGGCTCTATTTGGCTCTGTGTAGCTCTACCCGGCTCTATTTGGCTATGTTTGGCTCTGTATGGCTCCGCCAGGCTCTGTTTGGATCTGCTAGGCTCTGCTGGACTCTGATTGTCTCTGTTTGGATCCTATTGGATCTCTTTATCTCTGTTTGCCTCTCTTTGGCTCTGTTTGGCCCTGCCAGGCTCTGTTTGGTTATGCTTGGCCCCGTCTGTCTTTGCCAGGCACTATTTGAATCTGTTTGGATCTGTTTGGCTCTGCCGGGCTCTGTTTGGCTCTGTTTGGCTTTGCCAGGCTCTGTATGGCTCTGTTTGGAACTGCCAGGATCTCTTTGGCTCTGTTTGCCTCTCTTTGGCCCTGTTTGGCGCTGCCAGGATATGTTTGGCTCTGTTTGACTCTGCCAGGCTCTGTTTGCCTCTCTTTGGCTCGGCCAGCATCAGCTTGTCTCTGTTCGGCTCTCTTTGACTCTGTTTGGTGCTGCCAGAATCTGTTTGGATCTGGTTAGCTCTGCCAGGCTCTGTTTGGATCTATTTGGCTCTGTTTGGCCTGCCAGTGTTTGTTTGGCTCTGTTTGCTATGTCTGGCTCTACCCGGCTCTATTGGGCTCCGTTTGGCTCTGTATAGCTCCTGCAGGCTCTGTTTGAATCTGTTTGCTTCTGCTGGGCACTGATTGGCTCTCTTTTCCCCTGTTTGGCTCTCTTTGACTCTGTTTGGTGCTGCCAGGCTCTGTTTGGCTATGTTTGTCACCATCTGACTCCGCCAGGTGCTATGTGGCTCTGTTTGCCTCTGTTTGGCTGTGTTTGGATCAGTCTGGCTCTGTTTGGCTATGTTTGGCTCTGGCTCTGCCAGGCTCTGTTTGGCTCTGCCATTGTCTGCTTGAGCCTGTTTGGCTCTCTTTGGCTCTGTGTAGCTCTACCAGACTCTATTTGGCTCAGTTTGGCTCTGTTGGGCTCTGTTCTGAGCTGTCGGGCTCCGTTTGGCTCTGGTTGGCTCTGTATGGCTATGTTTGGCCCCGCCAGACTCTGTTTGGATCTGTTTGGCTCTGTCCGAATGTTTTTGGCTCTGTTTGGCTCTGCTTGGCTCTGTTGGGCTCTATTTGACTCTTTTGGATCTGTTATGCTGCATTTGGCCCTGCTAGGCTATGTTTGGCTCTATTATGCTCTGTTTGGCTCTTTTCGGCTCTGTTTGGTTCTGCCAGGCACTGTCTGGCTCTGTTTTGCTCTTTCTGGCTATGTTTGGCGCTGAATGGCTCTGTTTGGCTCTGTGTGGCTCTGCCCAGATCTGTTTGGTTCTGCCAGGTCCTGTTTTGCTCTGTTTGGCTATGCCAGGCTCTGTTTGGCTCTGTTTCGATCTGCCAGGATCTGTTTGGCTATCTTTGGCTATGTTTGGCTCTGTTTGGTTTTGCCAGTCTCTGTTTGGACCTGTTCGGCTCTCTTTGGCCTGCCAGCATTTGTTTGGCTCTGATTGGCTATGTTTGGCTCTACCAGTCTCTATTTGGCTCAGTTTGGCTCTGTATAGCTCCGCCAGGCTCTGTTTGGATATGTTTGGATCTGCCAGGCACTGATTGGCTCTGTTTGGCTCCCTCTGGCTCTCTTTTGCTCTGTTTGTCACTCATTCGCTCTGTTTGGTGGTGCCAGGCTCTGTTTGGATCTGTTTAGCTCTGCCAGGCTCTGTCTGGCTCTGCCAGTCTCTGTTTGGTTATGTTTGGCCCTGTCTGTCTTTGCCAGGCACTATTTCAATCTGTTTGGCTCTGTTTGGCTCTGCCGGACTGTGTTTGTCTCTGTTTGGCTTTGCCAGGCTCTGTTTGGCTCTGTTTGGATCTGCCAGGATCTCTTTGGCTCTGTTTGCCTCGCTTTGGCTCTGTTTGGCCCTGCCAGGATATGATTGTCTCTGTTTGGCTCTTCCAGTCTCTGTTTGGCTCGGTGTGCCTCTGTTTGGCTCTGTTTGGGTCTGCTGGGCTCTGTTTGGCTCTCTTTGGCTTTGCCAGGCTCTCTCGGGCTCTGTGTCGATCTTCCAGGATATGTTTGGCTCTCTTTGGCTATGTTTGGCTCTGTTTGGCTTTGTCAGGCTCTATTTGGACCTGTTCGGCTCTGTTTTGCCTGCTAGCATTTGTTTGGCTCTGTTTGGCTCTGTATAGCTCCGCCAGGCTCTATTTCGATCTGTCTGGCTCTGCCAGGCACTGATTGGCTCTGTTTGGCTCCCTTTGACTCTCTTTGGCTCTTTATGGCTCTCTTTGAGTCCGTTTGGTGCTCCCAGGCCCTGTTTGGCTCTATATAGATCTGCCATGCTCTGTTTGGATCTGTTCGGCTTTGTTCGGCCTCCTACCGTCTGTCTGGCTCTATTTGGCTCTGTTTAGCTCCGTTTGGCTCTCTTTGACTCTGTTTGGTGCTGCCAGGCTCTGTTTGGCTCTGAATAGCTCTGCCAGGCTCTGTTTGGATCTGTTTGGCTCTGCCAGGCACTGATTGGCTCTGTTTGGCTCACTCTGGCTCTCTTTGGCTCTTTATGGCTCTCTTTGACACTGTTTGGTGCTGCCAGGCTCTGTTTGGATCTGTATAGCTCTGCCAGGCTCTGTTTGGATCTGTTTGGCTTTATTTGGCCTGCTAGAGTCTGTTTGTCTCCATTTGCCTATGTTTGGCTCTACCAGGCTCTATTTGGATCTGTTTGGCTCTGTATGACTCCGCGAGGGTCTGTTTGGATCTGCTTGGCTCTGCTAGTCTCTGATTGGCTCTGTTTGGCTCCCTTTGGCTCTCCTTGGCTCTGTTTGGCTCTCTTTGACTCTGTTTGGTGGTGCCAGGCTCTTTTTGGATCTGTTTAGCTCTGCCAAGCTCTGTCTGGCTCTGCCAGGCATTGTTTGGTTATGTTTGGCCCCGTCTGTCTTTGCCAGGCACTATTTGAATCTGTTTGGCTCTGTTTGGCTCCCTTTGACTCTCTTTGGCTCTGTATGTCTCTCTTTGAGTCCGTTTGGTGCTCCCAGGCTCTGTTGGGCTCTGTATAGATCTGCCAGGCTCTGTTTGGATCTGTTCGGCTTTGTTCGGCCTCCTACCATCAGTCTGGCTCTATTTGGCTCTGTTTAGCTCCGTTTGGCTCCCTTTGACTCTGTTTGGTGCTGCCAGGCTCTTTTTGGATCTGTTTAGCTCTGCCAGGCTCTGTCTGGCTCTGCCAGGCATTGTTTGGTTATGTTTGGCCCTGTCTGTCTTTGCCAGGCACTATTTGAATCTGTTTGGCTCTGTTTGGCTCTGCTGGATTCTGTTTGGCTCTGTTTGGCTTTGCCAGGCTCTGCCTGGCTCTGTGTGCCTCTGTTTGGCTCTGTGTGACCCTGCCAGGAGCTGTTTGGCTCTGTTTGGCTCTGTTTTGCTCTGCTTGGCTCTGTTTGGCTTTGCCAGGCTCTCTCGGGCTCAGTTTGGATCTGGCAGGATCTCTTTGGCTCTGTTTGCCTCAGTATGGCTCTGTTTGGCCCTGCCAGGATATATTTGGCTCTGTTTGGCTCTGCCAGGCTCTGTTTGGCTCTGTTTCGCTCTGCCAGGGTATGTTTGGCTCTGTGTGCCTCTGTTTGGCTCTGTGTGGCCCTGCCAGGACCTGTTTGGCACTGTTTGGCTCTGTTTGGCTCTGTCTGGCTTTGCCAGGCTCTCTCGGGCTCTGTTTGGATCTGCCAGGATATGCTTGGCGCTCTTAGGCTATGTGTGGCTCCATTTGGCTCTCCCAGGCTCTGTTTGGCTCTGTTCCGATCTGCCAGGATATGTTTGGCTCTCTTTCACTATGTTTGGCAATGTTTGGCTTTGCGAGGCTCTGTTTGGACTTGTTCGGCTCTGTTTTGCCTGCTAGCATTTGTTTGGCTCTGTTTGGCTCTGTATAGCTCCGCCAAGCTCTGTTTGGATCTGTCTGGCTCTGCCAGGCACTGATTGGCTCTGTTTGGATCCCTTTGGCTCTCTTTGGCCCTTTATGGCTCTCTTTGACTCTGTTTGGTGCTGCCAGGCTCTGTATAAATCTGCCAGGCTCTGTTTGGATCTGTTCGGCTTTGTTTGCCCTATTAGCGTCTGTTTGTCTCTATTTGGCAATGTTTGGCTCTGTATGGCTCCGACAGGTTCTGTTTCGATCTGTTTGGCTCTGCTCATCTCTGATTGTCTCTGTTTGGCTCCCTTTGGCTCTCTTTGGTTCTGTTTGGCTCTCTTTGGATCTGTTTTGTGCTGCCAGGCTCTGTTTGGATCTGTTTAGCTCAGCCAGGCTCTGTTTGGCTCTGTTTGGCTCTGTATGGTTATGTTTGGCCCCGTCTGTCTTTGCCAGGCATGATTTGAATCTTTTCGGCTCTGTTTGGCTCTGCCGGGCTCTGTTTGGCTCTGTTTGGCTTTGCCAGGCTCTGTTTGGCTCTGTTTGGATCTGCCAGGCTCTGTTTGCTTCTCTTTGGCTCGGCCAGCATCTGCTTGTCTCTGTTCGGCTCTCTTTGACTCTCTTTGGCTCTGTTTGGCTCTCTTTGACTCTGTTTGGTGCTGCCAGAATCTGTTTGGATCTGTTTAGCTCTGCCAGGCTCTGTTTGGAGCTGTTTGGCTCTGATTGGCCTGCCAGCATCTGTCTGGTTCTGTTTGGCTATGCCTGGCTCTACAAGGCTCTATTGGGCTCTGTTTGGCCCTGTATAGTTCCACCAGGCTCTGTTTGAATCTGTTTGGTTCTGCCAGGCACTGATTGGCTCTGTTTGTCTCCTGTGGCTCTCTTTGTCTCTGTCTGGCTCTCTTTGACTCTGTTTCGTGCTGCCAGGCTCTGTTTGGCTATGTTTGGCACCATCTGACTCCGCCAGGTGCTATTTGGCTCTGTTTACCTCTGTTTGGCTATGTTTGGATCTGTCTGGCTCTGTTTGGCTCTGGCTCTGCCAGGATCTGTTTGGCTCTACCATTGTCTGCTTGAGTCTGTTTGTCTCTCTTTGGCTCTGTGTAGCTCCACCGGGCTTTATTTAGCTCCGTTTGGCTCTGTATGGCTCCGCCAGGCTCTGTTTGGACCTGCTTGGCTCTGCTAGACTCTGACTGTCTCTCTTTAGATCCCATTGGCTCTCTTTGGCTCTGTTTGGCTCTCTTTGGCTCTGTTTGGTGCTGCCAGGCTCTGTTTGGTTATGTTTGGCCCCGTCTGTCTTTGCCAGGCACTATTTGAATCTTTCTGTCTCTGTTTGGCTCTGCCGGACTCTGTTTGGCTCTGTTTGACTTTACCAGGCCGTGTTTGGCTCTGTTTGGATCTGCCAGGCTCTGTTTGCCTCTCTTTGGCTTGGCCAGCATCTGCTTGTCTCTCTTCGGCTCTCTTTGACTCTCTTTGGCTCTGTTTGGCTCTCTTTGATTATGTTTGGTGCTGCCAGAATCTGTTTGGATCTGTTCAGCTCTGCAAGGCTCTGTTTGGATCTGTTTGGCTCTGTTTGGATTGTCAGTGACTGTTTGGCTCTGTTTGGCTGTGCCTGGCTCTACCAGGCTCTATTGGGCTCTGTTTGGCTCTGTATAGTTCCACCAGGCTCTGTTTGAATCTGTTTGGTTCTGCCAGGCACTGATAGGCTCTGTTTGTCTCCCATGGCTCTCTTTGTCTCTGTCTGGCTCCCTTTGACTCTGTTTCGTGCTGCCAGGCTCTGTTGGCTATGTTTGGCACCATCTGATTCTGCCAGGTGCTATGTGGCTCTGTTTACCTCTGTTTGGCTATGTTTGGATCTGTCTGGCTCTGTTTGGCTGTGTTTGGCTCTGGCTCTGCCAGGATCTGTTTGGCTCTGCCATTGTCCGCTTGAGTCTTTTTGTCCCTCTTTGGCTCTGTGTAGCTCCACCAGGCTCTATTTAACTCTGTTTGGCTCTGTATGGCTCCGCCAGGCTCTGTTTGGATCTGCTTGGCTCTGCTAGACTCTGACTGTCTCTCTTTAGATCTCATTGGCTCTCTTTGGCTCTGTTTGGCTCTGTTTGGCTCTGATTGGCTCTGCCAGGCTCTGTTTAGCTCTGTTTGGATCTGCCAGGATCTCTTTGGCTCTTTTTGCCTCGCTTTGGCTCTGTTTGGCCCTGCGAGGATATGTTTGGCTCTGTTTGTCTCGGCCAGGCTCTGTTTGGCTCTGTTTGGCTCTGCCAGGCTCTGTTTAGCTCTGTGTGCCTCTGCCTGGCTCCGTGTGGCCCTACCAGGATCTGTTTGGCTCTGTCTGGCTCTGCTGGGCTCTGCTGGGCTCTGTTTGGATCTGTTTGGCTCTGTTTGGCTTTGCCAGGCTCTCTCGGGCTCTGTTTGGACCTGCCAGGATCTGTTTGCCTCTCTTTGGCTATGTGTGGCTCCATTTGGCTCTCCAAGGCTCTGTTTGGCTCTGTTTAGATCTGCCAGGATATGTTTGGCTCTCTTTGGCTATGTTTGGCTCTGATTGGCTTTGCAAGGCTCTATTTGGAGCTGTTCGGCTTGATTTTGCGTGATAGCATTTGTTTGGCTCTGTTTGGCTCTGTATAGCTCCGCCAGGCACTGTTTCGATCTGTCTGGCTCTGCCAGGCACTGATCTACACTGTTTGGCTCCCGCTGGCTCTCTTTGGCTCTTTATGGCTCTCTTTGACACTGTTTGGTGCTGCCAGGCTCTGTTTGGATCTGTGTAGCTTTGCCAGGCTCTGTTGGGACCTGTTCCACTTTATTTGGCCTGCTAGAGTCTGTTTGGCTCTATTTGGCTATGTTTGACTCTACCAGGCTCTATTCGGCTCTGTTTGGCTCTGTATGGCTCCGCCAGGCTCTGTTTAGATCTGCTTGGCTCTGCTAGTCTCTGATTGGCACTGTGTGGCTCCCTTTGGCTCTCTTTGGCTCTGTTTGTCACTCATTCGCTCTGTTTGGTGGTGCCCGGCTCTGTTTGGATCTGTTTAGTTCTGCCAGGCTCTGTCTGGCTCTGCCAGGCTCTGTTTGGTTATGTTTGGCCCCGTCTGTCTTTGCTAGGCATTATTTGAATCTTTTTGGCTCTGTTTGGCTCTGCTGGGCTCTGTCTGGCTCTGTATGGCTTTGCCAGGCTCCGTTTGGCTCTGTTTGGAACTGCCAGGCTCTGTGTGCCTCCCTTTGGCTCGGCCAGCATCTGCTTGTCTCTGTTCGGCTCTCTTTGACTCTCTTTGGCTCTGTTTGGCTCTCTTTGACTCTGTTTGGTGCTGCCAGAATCTTTTTGGATTTGTTTAGCTCTGCCAGGCTCTGTTGGCTCTGTTTGGCTCTGTTTAGCTATGCTTGGCTCTACCAGGCTCTATTGGGCTCTGTTTGGCTCTGTATAGCTCCACCAGGCTCTGTTTGAATCTGTTTGGTTCTGCCAGGCACTGATTTGCTCTCTTTGGCTCCCTTGGCTCTCTTTGTCTCTGTCTGCTCTCTTTGACTCTGTCTGGCTCTCTTTGACTCTGTTTGGTGCTGCCAGGCTCTGTTTGGCTATGTTTGGCACCATCTGACTCCGCCAGGTGCTATGTGGTTCTCTTTGCCTCTGTTTGGCTCTGTTTGGATCTGTGTAGCTCTACCACAATCTATTTTGCTCTGTTCGGCTCTGTTCTGAGCTGTCAGGCTCTGTTTGGCTCTGTTTGGCTCTGGTTGGCTCTGTATGGCTATGTTTGTCTCTGCCAGACTCTGTTTGGATCTGTTTGGCTCTGTCAGAATCTGTTTGGCTCTGTTTTGCTCTGATTGGCTCTGTTGGGCCCTATTTGGCACTTTTTTTATCTGTTTGGCTGCATTTGGTCCTGACAGGCTATGTTTGGCTCTATTATGCTCTGTTATGCTCTGGTTGGCTCTTTTTGGCTCTGTTTTATTCTGCCAGGTTCTGTTTGGCTCTGTTTTGCTCTTTCTGGCTATGTTTGGCGCTGAATGGCTCTGTTTGGCTCTGTGTGGCTCTGCCCAGATCTGTTTTGTTTTGCCACACCCTGTTTGGCTCTGTTTGGCTATGCCAGGCCCTGTTTGGCTCTGTTTTGATCTGCCAGGATCTGTTTGGCTATCTTTGGCTATGTTTGGCTCTGTTTGGCTTTGCCAGGCTCTATTTGGACCTGTTCGGCTCCCTCTGGCTCTCTTTGGCTCTTTCTGGCTCTCTCTTTGACACTGTTTGGTGCTGCCAGGCTCTGTTTGGATCTGTTTAGCTCTGCCAGGCTCTGTCTGGCTCTGCCAGGCATTGTTTGGTTATGTTTGGCCCCGTCTGTCTTTGCCAGGCACTATTTGAATCTGTTTGGCTCTGCCACGCTCTTTTTGTCTCTGTTTGGCTTTGCCAGGCTCTGTTTGGCTCTGTGTGCCTCTTTTTGGCTCTGTGTGGCCCTGCCAGGATCTGTTTAGCTCTGTTTGGCTCTGTTGCGCTCTGTTTTGCTCTGTTTGGCTCTGATTGGCTTTGCCAGGATCTTTCGGGCTCTGTTTGGATCTGCCAGGATCTCTTTGGCTCTGTTTGCCTCGCTTTGGCTCTGTTTGGCCCTGCTAGGATCTGTTTGGCTCAGTTTGGCTCTGCTGGGCTCTGTTTGGCTCTGTTTGGCATTGCCAGGCTCTCTCGGGCTCTGTTTGAATCTGCAAAGATCTGCTTGGCTCTCTTTGGCTATGTGTGGCTCCATTTGGCTCTCCCAGGCTCTGTTTGGCTCTGTTCCAATCTGCCAGGATATGTTTGGCTCTCTTTGGCTATGTTTGGCTCTGTTTCGCTTTGCCAGGCTCTGTCTGGACCTGTTCAGCTCTGTTTTGACTGCTAGCATTTGTTTAGCTCTGTTTGGCTCTGTATAGCTCCGCCAAGCTCTGATTGGATCTGTCTGGCTCTTCCAGGCACTGATTGGCTCCGTTTGGCTCCCTTTGGCTCTCTTTAGCTCTTTATGGCTCTCTGTGACTCGGTTTGGTGCTGCCAGTCTCTGTTTTGCTCTATGTAGCTCTGTCAGGCTCTGTTTGGATCTGTTCGGCTTTGTTTGGCCTACTAGCGTCTGTTTGGCTCTATTTGGCTATGTTTGGCTCTACCTGGATCTATTTGGCTCTGTTTGGCTCTGTATGGCTCCGACGGGTTCTGTTTCGATCTGTTTGGCTCTGCTAGTCTCTGATTGGCACTGTGTGGCTCCCTTTGGCTCTCTTTGGCTCTGTTGTCACTCATTCGCTCTGTTTGGTGGTGCCCGGCTCTGTTTGGATCTGTTTAGTTCTGCCAGGCTCTGTCTGGCTCTGCCAGGCTCTGTTTGGTTATGTTTGGCCCCGTCTGTCTTTGCTAGGCATTATTTGAATCTTTTTGGCTCTGTTTGGCTCTGGTTGGCTCTGTATGGCTATGTTTGTCTCCGCCAGACTCTGTTTGGATCTGTTTGGCTCTGTCAGAATCTGTTTGGCTCTGTTTTGCTCTGATTGGCTCTGTTGGGCCCTATTTGGCACTTTTTTTATCTGTTTGGCTGCATTTGACCCTGACAGGCTATGTTTGGCTCTATTATGCTCTGTTATGCTCTGGTTGGCTCTTTTTGCTCTGTTTGGTTCTGCCAGGCTCTGTTTGGCTCTGTTTTGCTCTTTCCTGGCTATGTTTGGCGCTGAATGGCTCTGTTTGGCTCTGTGTGGCTCTGCCCAGATCTGTTTTGTTTTGCCACACCCTGTTTGGCTCTGTTTGGCTATGCCAGGCCCTGTTTGGCTCTGTTTCGATCTGCCAGGATCTGTTTGGCTATCCTTTGGCTATGTTTGGCTCTGTTTGGCTTTGCCAGGCTCTATTTGGATCTGTTCGGCTCCCTCTGGCTCTCTTTGACTCTTGTCTGGCTCTCTTTGACACTGTTTGGTGCTGCCAGGCTCTGTTTAGATCTCTATAGCTCTGCCAGGCTCTGTTTGTATCTGTTCAGCTTTATTTGGCCTGCTAGAGTCTGTTTGGCTCTACTTGGCTATGTTTGGCTCTACCAGGCTGTATTTGGCTCTGTTTGGCTCTGTATGACTCAGCGAGGCTCTGTTTAGATCTGCTTGGCTCTACTAGTCTCTGATTGGCTCTGTTTGGCTCCCTTTGTCTCTCTTTGTCCCTGTTTGGCTCTCTTTGACTCTGTTTGGTGGTGCCAGGCTCTGTTTGGATCTGTTTAGCTCTGCCAGGCTCTGTCTGGCTCTGCCAGCATTGTTTGGTTATGTTTGGCCCCGTCTGTCTTTGCCAGGCACTATTTGACCCCCCCCCCCCCCCCCCCCCCCCCCCCACCCCCCCCCCCCCCCCCCCCCCCCCCCCCCCCCTCCCACCCCCCCCCCACCCACCCCCCCCCCCCTGCCAGGATCTGTTTAGCTCTGTTTGGCTCTGTTGCGCTCTGTTTTGCTCTGTTTGGCTCTGATTGGCTTTGCCAGGATCTTTCGGGCTCTGTTGGATCTGCCAGGATCTCTTTGGCTCTGTTTGCCTCACTTTGGCTCTGTTTGGCCCTGCCAGGATCTGTTTGGCTCAGTTTGGCTCTGCTGGGCTCTGTTTGGCTCTGTTTGGCATTGCCAGGCTCTCTCGGGCTCTGTTTGAATCTGCAAAGATCTGCTTGGCTCTCTTTGGCTATGTGTGGCTCCATTTGGCTTTCCCAGGCTCTGTTTGGCTCTGTTCCAATCTGCCAGGATATGTTTGGCTCTCTTTGGCTATGTTTGGCTCTGTTTCGCTTTGCCAGGCTCTGTCTGGACCTGTTCGGCTCTGTTTTGTCTGCTAGCATTTGTTTAGCTCTGTTTGGCTCTGTATAGCTCCGCCAGGCTCTGTTTGGATCTGTTTGGCTCTACCAGGCACTGATTGGCTCTGTTTGGCTCCCTTTGGCTCTCTTTGGCTCTTTATGGCTCTCTGTTACTCTGTTTGGTGCTGCCAGGCTCTGTTCGGCTTTATTTGGCCTGCCAGAGTCTGCTTGGCCCTATTTGCCTATGTTTGGCTCAACCAGGCTCTATTTGGCTCTGTTTGGCTCTACCAGGCTCTATTTGGCTCTGTTTGGCTCTGTATGGCTCCGCCAGGCTCTGTTTAAACCTGCTTGGCTCTGCTAGTCTCTGATTGGCTCTGTTTGGCTCCCATTGGCTCTCTTTGGCTCTGTTTCGCTCTCTTTGAATCTGTTTGGTGCTGCCAGGCTCTGTTTGGATCTGTTTAGCTCTGCTGCCAGGCTCTGATTGGTTATGTTTGGCCCCGTCTGTCTTTGCCAGGCACTATTTGAATCGGTTTGGGTCTATTTGGCTCTACTGGGCTCTGTCTGGCTCTGTTTGGCTTTGCCAGGCTCTGTTTGGACCTGCCAGGATCTCTTTGGCTCTGCTTGCCTCTCTTTGGCTCTGTTTGGCCCTGCAAGGATATGTTTGTCTCTGTTTGGCTCTGCCAGGCTCTGTTTGGCTCTGCCAATCTCTGTTTGACTCTGTTTGCCTCTCTTTGGCTCTGTGGGTCACTGCCAGGATCTTTTTGGCTCTGTCCGGCTCTGCTGGGCTCTGTATGGCTCTGTTTGACTCTGTTTGGGTTTGCCAGGCTCTCTTGGGCTCTGTTTAGATCTGCTAGGATCTGTTGGGCTCTCTATGGCTATGGTTGGCTCCATTTGGCTCTCCCGGACTCTATTGGCTCTATTTGGATCTGCCAGGATATGTTTGGCTCTCTTGGCTATGTTTGGCGCTGTGTGGTTTTGCCAGGCTCTGTTTGGACCTGTTCGGCTCTGTTTTGCCTGCCAGCATTTGTTTGGCTCTGTTTGGCTCTGTATAGCTCCGCCAGGCTCTGTTTGGATCTGTTTGGCTCTGCTAAGGCACTGATTGGCTCCCTTTGGCTCCCTTTGGCTCTCCTTGGCTCTCTATGGCTGTATTTGACCCTGTTTCGTGCTGCCAGGCACTGTTTGACTATGTTTGGCACCATCTGACTCCGCCAGGTGCTATGTGGCTCTGTTGCCTCTGTTTGGCTCTGTTTGGTTCTGTCTGGCGCTGCTTGGCTATGTTTGGCTCTGGCTCTGCCAGGCTCTGTTTGGCTCTGCCAATTTCTGCTTCAGTCTGTTTGGCTCTCTTTGGCTCTGTGTAGCTCTACCAGGCTCTATTTGGCTCTGTTTTGCCCTGTTCTGAGCTGTCGGGCTCTGTTTGGCTCTGGTTGGCTCTGTATGGCTATGTTTGGCTCTGCCAGACTCTGTTTGGATCTGTTTGGCTCTGTCAGAATCTGTTTGGCTCTGTTTCGCTCAGCTTGGCTCTGTTGGGCTCTATTTAGCTCTTTTTGGATCTGTCTGGCTGCATTTGGCCCTGCCAGGCTATGTTTTACTCTATTATGCTCCTTTATGCTCTGTTTGTCACTTTTTGGCTCTGCTTGGTTCTGCCAGGCTCTGCTTCGCTCTGTTTTGCTCTTTCTGGCTATGTTTGGTGCTGAATGGCTCTGTTTGCCTCTGTGTGGCTCTGCCCAGATCTGTTTGGTTCTGCCAGGCCCTGTTTGGCTCTGTTTGGCTTTGTCAGGCTCTGTTTGGCTCTATTTCGATCTGGCAGGTTCTGTTGGGCTCTCTTTGGCTATGTTTGGCTCTGTTTGGCTTTGCCAGGCTTTGTTTGGACCTGTTTGGCTCTGTTTGGCCTGCCAGCATTTGTTTGGCTCTGTTAGGCTTTACCAGGATGTATTTGGCTCAGTTTGGCTCTGTATAGCTCTGCCAGGCTCTGTTTGGATCTGTTTCACTCTGCCAGGCACTGATTGGCTCTGTTTGGCTTTATTTGGCCTGTTAGAGTCTGTTTGGCTGTATATGGCTCTGTTTGGCTCTGTATGGCTCCGCCAGTCTCTCTTTAGATCTGCATGTCTCTGCTAGTCTCTGATTGGCACTGTTTGGCTCCCTTTGGCTCTCTTTGTCTCTGTTTGGCTCTCTTTGATTCTGTTTGTCTCTCTTTGACTCTGTTTGGTGCTGCCAGGCTCTGTTTGGATCTGTTTAGTTCTGCTAGGCTCTGTCTGGCTCTGCCAGGCTCTGTTTGGTTATGTTTGGCCCCGTCTGTCTTTGCCAGGCACGATTTGAATCTGTTTGGCTCTGTTTGGCTTTGCCAGGCTCTGTTTGAATCTGCCAGGATCCTTCTGGCTCTGTCTGACTCTGCTGGGCTCTGTTTGGCTCTGTTTGGCTTTGCCATGCTCTCTTGGGCTCTGTTTGGATCTGCCAGGATCTTTTTAGCTCTCTTTGGCTATCTTTGGCACCATTTGGCACTCCCAGGCTCTGTTTGGCTCTGTTGCGATCTGCCAGGATATGTTTGCCTCTCTTTGGCTATGTTTGGCTCTGTTTGGCTTTGCCAGGCTCTGTTTGGACTTGTTCAGCTCTGTTTTGCCTGCTAGCATTTGTTTGGCTCTTTTTGGCTCTGTATAGCTCCGCCAGGCTCTGTTTGGATCTGTTGGGTTCTGCCAGGCACTGATTGGCTCTGTTTGGCTCCCTTTGGCTCTCTTTGGCTCTTTATGGCTCTCTGTGACTCTATTTGGTGCTGCCAGGCTCTGTTCGGCTTTATTTGGCCTGCTAGAGTCTGTTTGGCCCGATTTGGCTATGTTTGGCTCTACCAGGCTCTGTTTGGCTCTGTTTGGCTCTGTTTGGCTTTGCCAGGCTCTCTTGGGCTCTGTTTGGATCTGCCAGGATCTGTTGGGCTCTCTATGACTATGTTTGGCTCCATTTGGCTCTCCCAGGCTCTGTTTGGCTTTGTTTGGATCTGCCAGGATATGTTTGGCTCTCTTTGGCTATGCTTGGCTCTGTGTGGCTTTGCCAGGCTCCGTTTGGACCTGTCCGGCTCTGTTTTGCCTGCTAGCATTTGTTTGGCTCTGTTTGGCTCTGTATAGCTCCGCCAGGCTCTGTTTGGATCTGTTTGGCTCTGCTAAGGCACTGATTGGCTCTGTTTGGCTCCCTTTGGCTCTCTTTGGCTCTCTATGGCTCTCTTTAACCCTGTTTCGTGCTGCCAGGCACTGTTGGACTATGTTTGCAACATCTGACACCGCCAGGTGCTATGTGGCTCTGTTGCCTCTATTTGGCTCTGTTTGGTTCTGTCTTGCTCTGTTTCGCCGTGTTTGGCTCTGGCTCTGCCAGGCTCTGTTTGGCTCTGCCAATGTCTGCTTCAGTCTGTTTCGCTCTCTTAGGCTATGTGTAGCTCTGCCAGGCTCTATTTAGCTCTGTTTGGCCCTGTTCTGAGCTGTCGGGCTCTATTTGGCTCTGGTTGGCTCTGTATGGCTATGTTTGACTCTGCCAGGCTCTGTTTGGATCTGTTTAGTTCTGCTAGGCTCTGTTTGGTTCTGCCCGGCTCTGTTTGGTTATGTTTGGCCCCGTCTGTCTTTGCCTGGCAATATTTGAATCTTTTTGGCTCTGTATGGCTCTGCCGGGCTCTGTTTGGCTCTGTTTGGCTTTGCCAGGCTATGTTTGGCTCAATTATGCCCTGTTATGCTCTGTCTGGCTCTTTTTGGCTCTGTTTGGTTCTGCCCGGCTTTGTTTGGCTCTGTTTTGCTCATTCTGGCTATAATTGCTGCTGAATGGCTCTATTTGGCTCTGTGTGGCTCTGCCCAGAACTGTTTGCTTCTGCCAGGCCCTGTTTGGCTCTGTTTGGCTTTGCCAGGCTCTGTTTGGCTCTGTTTCGATCAGCCAGGTTCTGTTTTCCTCTCTTTGGCTATGTTTGGCTCTGTTTGGCTTTGCCAGGCTCTGTTTGGCTCTCTTTGGCTATGTTTGGCTCTGTTTGACTTTGCCAGGCTCTGTTTGGACCTGTTCGGCTCTGTTTGGGCTGCCAGCATTTGTTTGACTATGTGTGACTATGTTTGGCTCTACCAGGCTCTATTTGGCTCGGTTTGGTGCTGGACAGATCCGCCAGGCTCTGTTAGGATCTGGTTAGCTCTGCCAGGCACTGATTGGCTCTGTTTGGCTCGATTTGGCTCTCTTTGGCTCTTTATGGCTCTCTGTTTGTCTGTTTGGTGCTGCCAGGCTCTGTTTGGCTCTGTATAGCTCTGCCAGGCTCTGTTTGGATCTGTTCGGCTTCATTTGGCCTGCTAGAGTCTGTTTGCCTCTATTTGGCTATGTTTGCCTCTACCAGGCTCTTTTTGGCTCTGTTTGGCTCTGTATGGGTCCGCCAAGCTCTGTTTAGATCTGTTTGGCTCTACTAGTCTCTGAGTGGCTCTGTTTGGCTCTCTTTGGCTCTCTTTGGTCTGTTCGGCTCTCTTTGACTCTCATTGGTGCTGCCAGGCTCTGTTTGGATCTGTTTAGCTCTGCTAGGCTCTTTCTGGTTCTGCCAGGCTCTGTTTGGTTATGTTTGGCCCCGTCTGTCTTTGACAGGCACTATTTGAATCTGTTTGGCTCTGTTTGGCTCTGTCGGGCTCTGTTTGGCTCTGTTTGGCTTTGCCAGGCTCTGTTCGGCTCTGTTTGATCTGCCAGGATCGCTTTGGCTCTGTCTGCCTCTCCTTGGCTCTGTTTGGCTCTGCTAGGATATGTTTGGCTCTGTTTGGCTTTGTCAGACCCTGTTTGGCTCTGTTTTGCTTTGCCAGTCCCTATTGGGCTCGGTTTCGATCTGCCAGGATATGCTTGGCTCTCTTTGGCTATGTTTGGCTCTGTTTGGCTTTGCCAGGCTCTGTTTGGACCTGTTCGGCTCTGTTTTGCCTGCTAGCATTTGTTTGGCTTTGTTTGGCTCTATTTGGCTCCCTTTGGCCTCCTTTGGCTCTTAATGGCTCTCTGTGACTCTGCTTGGTGCTGCCAGGCGCTCTCTGGCTCTGTATAGCTCTGCCAGGCTCTGTTCAGATCTGCTTGGCTCTGTTAGTCTCTGATTGTCTCTGTTTGGCTCCCAATGGCTCTCTTTGGCTCTGCTTGGCTCTGTTTGCAGCTGCCAAGCTCTGTTTGGATCTGTTTAGCTCTGCTAGGCT
Organism: Cetorhinus maximus; assembly: GCF_964194155.1. NCBI lineage: Eukaryota > Metazoa > Chordata > Chondrichthyes > Lamniformes > Cetorhinidae > Cetorhinus > Cetorhinus maximus. Next base: position 21,203 of record NW_027598930.1, read on the forward strand.
CTGTCTGGCTCTGCCAGGATCTGTTTGGTTATGTTTGGCCCCGTCTGTCTTTGCCTGGCAATATTTGAATCTTTTTGGCTCTGTATGGCTCTGCCGGGCTCTGTTTGGCTCTGTTTGGCTTTGACAGGCCATGTTTGGCTCAATAATGCCCTGTTATGCTCTGTCTGGCACTTTTTGGCTCTGTTTGGTTCTGCCCGGCTTTGTTTGGCTCTGTTTCGCTCATTCTGGCTATGATTGCTGCTGAATGGCTCTATTTGGCTCTGTGTGGCTCTGCCCAGAACTGTTTGGTTCTGCCAGGCCCTGTTTGGCTCTGTTTGGCTTTGCCAGGCTCTGTTTGGCTCTGTTTCGATCTGCCAGGTTCTGTTTGGCTCTCTTTGGCTATGTTTGGCTCTGTTTGACTTTGCCAGTCTCTGTTTGGTCCTGTTCGGCTCTTTTTGGGATGCCAGCATTTGTTTGGCTATGTGTGACTATGTTTGGCTCTACCAGGCTCTATTTGGCTCGGTTGGGCGCTGGTCAGCTCCGCCAGGCTCTGTTTGGATCTGGTTAGCTCTGCCAGGCACTGATTGGCTCTGTTTGGCTCGCTTTGGCTCTCTTTGGCTCTTTATGGCTCTCTGTTTGTCTGTTTGGTGCTGCCAGGCTCTGTTTGGCTCTGTTCGGCTTTATTTGGCCTGCTAGAGTCTGTTTGGCTCTATTTGGTTATGTTTGCCTCTACCAGGCTCTATTTGGCTCTCTTTGGCTCTGTATGGCTCCGCCAGGCTCTGTTTAGATCTGCTGGGCTCTACTGGTCTCTGATTGCCTCTGTTTGGCTCCCTTTGGCTCTCTTTGGCTCTGTTCGGCTCTCTTTGACTCTCATTGGTGCTGCCAGGCTCTGTTTGGATCTGTTTAGCTCTGCTAGGCTCTTTCTGGTTCTGCCAGGCTCTGTTTGTTTATGTTTGGCCTCGTCTGTCTTTGACAGGCACTATTTGAATCTGTTTGGCTCTCTTTCGATCTGCCGGGCTCTGTTTGGCTCTGTTTGGCTTTGCCAGGCTCTGTTCGGCTCTGTTTGGATCTGCCAGGATCTCTTTGGCTCTGTCTGCCTCTCCTTGGCTCTGTTTGGCTCTGCTAGGATATGTTTGGCTCTGTTTGGCTCTGTCAGACTCTGTTTGGCTCTGTTTGGATCTGCCAGGATCTGTTTGGCTCTCTTAGGCTATGTTTGGCTCCATTTGGCTTTCCCAGTCTCCGGTTGGCTCTGTTTCGATCTGCCAGGTAATGTTTGGCTCTCTTTGGCTATGTTTGGCTCTGTTTGGCTTTGCCAGGCTCTGTTTGGACCTGTTCGGCTCTGTTTTGCCTGCTAGCATTTGTTTGGCTTTGTTTGGCTCTGTATAGCTCCGCCAGGCTCTGTTTGGCTCTATGTGGCTCCCTTTGGCCCCCTTTGGCTCTTAATGGCTCTCTGTGACTCTGCTTGGTGCTGCCAGGCGCTCTCTGGCTCTGTATAGCTCTGCCAGGCTCTGTTCAGATCTGCTTGGCTCTGCTAGTCTCTGATTGTCTCTGTTTGGCTCCCAATGGCTCTCTTTGGCTCTGTTTGGCTCTCTTCGACTCTGTTTGCAGCTGCCAAGCTCTGTTTGGATCTGTTTAGCTCTGCTAGGGTCTGTTTGGCTCTGCCAGGATCTGTTTGGTTATGTTTGGCCCCCATCTGTCTTTGCCTGGCAAAATTTGAATCTTTTTGGCTCTGTATGGCTCTGCCGGGCTCTGTTTGGCTCTGTTTGGCTTTGCCAGGCTCTGTTTGGCTCTGTTTCGATCTGCCAGGTTCTGTTTGGGTCTCTTTGGCTATGTTTGGCTCTGTTTGGCTTTGCCAGGCTCTGTTTGAACCTGTTCGGCTCTGTTTGGGCTGCCAGCATTTGTTTGACTCTGTTTGACTATGTTTGGATCTACCAGGCTCTATTTGGCTTGGTTTGGCACTGCACAGCTCTTCCAGGCTCTGTTTGGCTCTCTTTGGATCAGTTTGGCTCTGTTTGGCTCTCTTTGACTCTCATTGGTGCTGCCAGGCTCTGTTTGGATCTGTTTAGCTCTGCTAGGCTCTGTCTGGCTCTGCCCGGCTCTGTTTGGTTATGTTTGGCGCCCTCTGTCTTTGCTAGGTACTATTTGAATCTGTTTGGCTCTGTTTGGCTTTGCCAGGCTATGTTTTGCTCTATTATGCTCTGTTACGCTCTGTCTGACTCTTTTTGTCTCTGTTTGGTTCTGCCAGGATCTGCTTGGCTCTGTTTTGCTCTTTCTGGCTATGTTTGCTGCTGAATGGCTCTGTTTGGCTCTGTTTGGCTGTGTGTGGCTCTTCCCAGATCTGTTTGTTTCTGCCAGGCCCTGTTTGGCTCTGTTTGGTTTTGCCAGGCTCTGTTTGGCTCTGTTTCGATCTGCCAGGTTCTGTTTGGCTCTCTTTGGCTATGTTTGGCTCTGTTTGACTTTGCCAGTCTCTGTTTGGTCCTGTTCGGCTCTTTTTGGGATGCCAGCATTTGTTTGGCTATGTGTGACTATGTTTGGCTCTACCAGGCTCTATTTGGCTCGGTTGGGCGCTGGTCAGCTCCGCCAGGCTCTGTTTGGATCTGGTTAGCTCTGCCAGGCACTGATTGGCTCTGTTTGGCTCGCTTTGACTCTCTTTGGCTCTTTATGGCTCTCTGTTTGTCTGTTTGGTGCTGCCAGGCTCTGTTTGGCTCTGTTCGGCTTTATTTGGCCTGCTAGAGTCTGTTTGGCTCTATTTGGCTATGTTTGCCTCTACCAGGCTCTATTTGGCTCTCTTTGGCTCTGTATGGCTCCGCCAGGCTCTGTTTAGATCTGCTGGGCTCTACTGGTCTCTGATTGCCTCTGTTTGGCTCTATTTGGCTCTCTTTGGCTCTGTTCGGCTCTCTTTGACTCTCATTGGTGCTGCCAGGCTCTGTTTGGATCTGTTTAGCTCTGCTAGGCTCTTTCTGGTTCTGCCAGGCTCTGTTTGTTTATGTTTGGCCCCGCCTGTCTTTGACAGGCACTATTTGAATCTGTTTGGCTCTCTTTCGATCTGCCGGGCTCTGTTTGGCTCTGTTTGGCTTTGCCAGGCTCTGTTCGGCTCTGTTTGGATCTGCCAGGATCTCTTTGGCTCTGTCTGCCTCTCCTTGGCTCTGTTTGGCTCTGCTAGGATATGTTTGGCTCTTTTTGGCTCTGTCAGACTCTGTTTGGCTCTGTTTGGCTTTGCCAGTCCCTATTGGGCTCTGTTTGGATCTGCCAGGATCTGTTTGGCTCTCTTAGGCTATGTTTGGCTCCATTTGGCTTTCCCAGTCTCCGGTTGGCTCTGTTTCGATCTGCCAGGTAATGTTTGGCTCTCTTTGGCTATGTTTGGCTCTGTTTGGCTTTGCCAGGCTCTGTTTGGACCTGTTCGGCTCTGTTTTGCCTGCTAGCATTTGTTTGGCTTTGTTTGGCTCTGTATAACTCCGCCAGGCTCTGTTTGGCTCTATGTGGCTCCCTTTGGCCCCCTTTGGCTCTTAATGGCTCTCTGTGACTCTGCTTGGTGCTGCCAGGCGCTCTCTGGCTCTGTATAGCTCTGCCAGGCTCTGTTCAGATCTGCTTGGCTCTGCTAGTCTCTGATTGTCTCTGTTTGGCTCCCAATGGCTCTCTTTGGCTCTGTTTGGCTCTCTTCGACTCTGTTTGCAGCTGCCAAGCTCTGTTTGGATCTGTTTAGCTCTGCTAGGGTCTGTTTGGCTCTGCCAGGATCTGTTTGGTTATGTTTAGCCCCCATCTGTCTTTGCCTGGCAATATTTGAATCTTTTTGGCTCTGCCGGGCTCTGTTTGGCTCTGTTTGGCTTTGCCAGGCTCTGTTTGGCTCTGTTTCGATCTGCCAGGTTCTGTTTGCGTCTCTTTGGCTATGTTTGGCTCTGTTTAGCTTTGCCAGGCTCTGTTTGAACCTGTTCGGCTCTGTTTGGGCTGCCAGCATTTGTTTGACTCTGTTTGACTATGTTTGGATCTACCAGGCTCTATTTGGCTTGGTTTGGCACTGCACAGCTCTTCCAGGCTCTGTTTGGCTCTCTTTGGATCTGTTTGGCTCTGTTTGGCTCTCTTTGACTCTCATTGGTGCTGCCAGGCTCTGTTTGGATCTGTTTAGCTCTGCTAGGCTCTGTCTGGCTCTGCCCGGCTCTGTTTGGTTATGTTTGGCGCCCTCTGTCTTTGCTAGGTACTATTTGAATCTGTTTGGCTCTGTTTGGCTTTGCCAGGCTATGTTTTGCTCTATTATGCTCTGTTATGCTCTGTCTGACTCTTTTTGTCTCTGTTTGGTTCTGCCAGGATCTGCTTGGCTCTGTTTTGCTCTTTCTGGCTATGTTTGCTGCTGAATGGCTCTGTTTGGCTCTGTTTGGCTGTGTGTGGCTCTTCCCAGATCTGTTTGTTTCTGCCAGGCCCTGTTTGGCTCTGTTTGGTTTTGCCAGGCTCTGTTTGGCTCTGTTTCGATCTGCCAGGTTCTTTTTGGCTCTCTTTGGCTATGTTTGGCTCTGTTTGGCTTTGCCAGGCTCTGTTTGAACCTGTTCGGCTCTGTTTGGGCTGCCAGCATTTGTTTGGCTCTGTCTGACTATGTTTGGCTCTACCAGGCTCTATTTGGCTCGGTTTCACACTGGACAGCTCCGCCAGGCTCTGTTTGGATCTGTTTCGCTCTGCCAGGCACTGATTGGCTCTGTTTGGCTCGCTTTGGCTCTCTTTGGCTCTTTATGGCTCTCTGTTTGTCTGTTTGGTGCTGCCAGGCTCTGTTTGGATCTGTATAGCTCTGCCAGGCTCTGTTTTGATCTGTTCGGCTTCATTTGGCCTGCTAGAGTCTGTTTGGCTCTATTTGGCTATGTTTGCCTCTGCCAGGTTCTATTTGACTCTGTTTGGCTCTGTATGGCTCCGCCAGGCTCTGTTTAGATCTGCTTGTCTCTACTAGCCTCTGATTGGCTCCCTTTGGCTCTCTTTGGCTCTGTTCGGCTCTCTTTGACTCTCATTGGTGCTGCCAGGCTCTGTTTGCATCTGTTTAGCTCTGCTAGGCTCTTTCTGGTTCTGCCAGGCTCTGTTTGGTTATGTTTGGCCCCGTCTGTCTTTGCCAGGCACTATTTGAATCTGTTTGGCTCTGTTTGGCTCTGTCGCACTCTGTTTGACTCTGTTTGGCTTTGCCAGGCTCTGTTCGGCTCTGTTTGGATCTGCCAGGATCTCTTTGGCTCTGTCTGCCTCTCCTTGGCTCTGTTTGTCTCTGCTAGGATATGTTTGGCTCTGTTTGGCTCTGTCAGACCCTGTTTGGCTCTGTTTTGCTTTGCCAGTCCCTATTGGGCTCTGTTTCGATCTACCAGGATATGTTTGGCTCTCTTTGGCTATGTTTGGCTCTGTTTGGCTTTGCCAGGCTCTGTTTGGACCTGTTCGGCTCTGTTTTGCCTGCTAGCATTTGTTTGGCTCTGTTTGGCTCTGTATAGCTCTGCCAGGCTCTGTTTGGCTCTATTTGGCTCCCTTTGGCTTCCTTTGGCTCTTAATGGCTCTATGTGACTCTGCTTGGTGCTGCCAGGCGCTCTCTGGCTCTGTATAGCTCTGCCAGGCTCTGTTCAGATCTGCTTGGCTCTGCTAGTCTCTGATTGTCTCTGTTTGGCTCCCAATGGCTCTCTTTGGCTCTGTTTGGCTCTCCTCGACTCTGTTTGCAGCTGCCAAGCTCTGTTTGGATCTGTTTAGCTCTGCTAGGCTCTGTTTGGCTCTGCCAGGATCTGTTTGGTTATGTTTGGCCCCGTCTGTCTTTGCCTGGCAATATTTGAATCTTTTTGGCTCTGTATGGCTCTGCCGGGCTCTGTTTGGCTCTGTTTAGCTTTGCCAGGCTCTGTTTGGCTCTGTTTCGATCTGCCAGGTTCTGTTTGGGTCTCTTTGGCTATGTTTGGCTCTGTTTGGCTTTGCCAGGCTCTGTTTGAACCTGTTCGGCTCTGTTTGGGCTGCCAGCATTTGTTTGACTCTGTTTGACTATGTTTGGATCTACCAGGCTCTATTTGGCTTGGTTTGGTACTGCACAGCTCTTGCAGGCTCTGTTTGGCTCTCTTTGGATCTGTTTGGCTCTGTTTGGCTCTCTTTGACTCTCATTGGTGCTGCCAGGCTCTGTTTGGATCTGTTTAGCTCTGCTAGGCTCTGTCTGGCTCTGCCCGGCTCTGTTTGGTTATGTTTGGCGCCCTCTGTCTTTGCTAGGCACTATTTGAATCTGTTTGGCTCTGTTTGGCTTTGCCAGGCTATGTTTTGCTCTATTATGCTCTGTTATGCTCTGTCTGACTCTTTTTGTCTCTGTTTGGTTCTGCCAGGCTCTGCTTGGCTCTGTTTTGCTCTTTCTGGCTATGTTTGCTGCTGAATGGCTCAGTTTGGCTCTGTGTGGCCCTTCCCAGATCTGTTTGTTTCTGCCAGGCCCTGTTTGGCTCTGTTTGGTTTTGCCAGGCTCTGTTTGGCTCTGTTTCGATCTGCCAGGTTCTGTTTGGCTCTCTTTGGCTATGTTTGGCTCTGTTTGACTTTGCCAGGCTCTGTTTGGTCCTGTTCGGCTCTGTTTGGGATGCCAGCATTTGTTTGGCTATGTGTGACTATGTTTGGCTCTACCAGGCTCTATTTGACTCGGTTGGGCGCTGGTCAGCTCCCGCCAGGCTCTGTTTGGATCTGGTTAGCTCTGCCAGGCACTGATTGGCTCTGTTTGGCTCACTTTGGCTCTCTTTGGCTCTTTATGGCTCTCTGTTTGTCTGTTTGGTGCTGCCAGGCTCTGTTTGGCTCTGTTCGGCTTTATTTGGCCTGCTAGAGTCTGTTTGGCTCTATTTGGCTATGTTTGCCTCTACCAGGCTCTATTTGGCTCTCTTTGGCTCTGTATGGCTCCGCCAGGCTCTGTTTAGATCTGCTGGGCTCTACTGGTCTCTGACTGCCTCTGTTTGGCTCCCTTTGGCTCTCTTTGGCTCTGTTCGGCTCTCTTTGACTCTCATTGGTGCTACCAGGCTCTGTTTGGATCTGTTTAGCTCTGCTAGGCTCTTTCTGGTTCTGCCAGGCTCTGTTTGTTTATGTTTGGCCCCGCCTGTCTTTGACAGGCACTATTTGAATCTGTTTGGCTCTCTTTCGCTCTGCCGGGCTCTGTTTGACTCTGTTTGGCTTTGCCAGGCTCTGTTCGGCTCTGTTTGGATCTGCCAGGATCTGTTTGGCTCTCTTTCGCTATGCTTGGCTCTGTTTGGCTTTGCCAGGCTCTGTTTGAACCTGTTCGGCTCTGTTTGGGCTGCCAGCATTTGTTTGGCTCTGTCTGACTATGTTTGGCTCTACCAGGCTCTATTTGGCTCGGTTTCACACTGGACAGCTCCGCCAGGCTCTGTTTGGATCTGTTTCGCTCTGCCAGGCACTGATTGGCTCTGTTTGGCTCGCTTTGGCTCTCTTTGGCTCTTTATGGCTCTCTGTTTGTCTGTTTGGTGCTGCCAGGCTCTGTTTGGCTCTGTTCGGCTTTATTTGGCCTGCTAGAGTCTGTTTGGCTCTATTTGGCTATGTTTGCCTCTACCAGGCTCTATTTGGCTCTCTTTGGCTCTGTATGGCTCCGCCAGGCTCTGTTTAGATCTGCTGGGCTCTACTGGTCTCTGATTGCCTCTGTTTGGCTCTATTTGGCTCTCTTTGGCTCTGTTCGGCTCTCTTTGACTCTCATTGGTGCTGCCAGGCTCTGTTTGGATCTGTTTAGCTCTGCTAGGCTCTTTCTGGTTCTGCCAGGCTCTGTTTGTTTATGTTTGGCCCCGCCTGTCTTTGACAGGCACTATTTGAATCTGTTTGGCTCTCTTTCGATCTGCCGGGCTCTGTTTGGCTCTGTTTGGCTTTGCCAGGCTCTGTTCGGCTCTGTTTGGATCTGCCAGGATCTCTTTGGCTCTGTCTGCCTCTCCTTGGCTCTGTTTGGCTCTGCTAGGATATGTTTGGCTCTTTTTGGCTCTGTCAGACTCTGTTTGGCTCTGTTTGGCTTTGCCAGTCCCTATTGGGCTCTGTTTGGATCTGCCAGGATCTGTTTGGCTCTCTTAGGCTATGTTTGGCTCCATTTGGCTTTCCCAGTCTCCGGTTGGCTCTGTTTCGATCTGCCAGGTAATGTTTGGCTCTCTTTGGCTATGTTTGGCTCTGTTTGGCTTTGCCAGGCTCTGTTTGGACCTGTTCGGCTCTGTTTTGCCTGCTAGCATTTGTTTGGCTTTGTTTGGCTCTGTATAACTCCGCCAGGCTCTGGTTTGGCTCTATGTGGCTCCCTTTGGCCCCCTTTGGCTCTTAATGGCTCTCTGTGACTCTGCTTGGTGCTGCCAGGCGCTCTCTGGCTCTGTATAGCTCTGCCAGGCTCTGTTCAGATCTGCTTGGCTCTGCTAGTCTCTGATTGTCTCTGTTTGGCTCCCAATGGCTCTCTTTGGCTCTGTTTGGCTCTCTTCGACTCTGTTTGCAGCTGCCAAGCTCTGTTTGGATCTGTTTAGCTCTGCTAGGGTCTGTTTGGCTCTGCCAGGATCTGTTTGGTTATGTTTAGCCCCCATCTGTCTTTGCCTGGCAATATTTGAATCTTTTTGGCTCTGCCGGGCTCTGTTTGGCTCTGTTTGGCTTTGCCAGGCTCTGTTTGGCTCTGTTTGGTTCTGCCAGGTTCTGTTTGCGTCTCTTTGGCTATGTTTGGCTCTGTTTAGCTTTGCCAGGCTCTGTTTGAACCTGTTCGGCTCTGTTTGGGCTGCCAGCATTTGTTTGACTCTGTTTGACTATGTTTGGATCTACCAGGCTCTATTTGGCTTGGTTTGGCACTGCACAGCTCTTCCAGGCTCTGTTTGGCTCTCTTTGGATCTGTTTGGCTCTGTTTGGCTCTCTTTGACTCTCATTGGTGCTGCCAGGCTCTGTTTGGATCTGTTTAGCTCTGCTAGGCTCTGTCTGGCTCTGCCCGGCTCTATTTGGTTATGTTTGGCGCCCTCTGTCTTTGCTAGGTACTATTTGAATCTGTTTGGCTCTGTTTGGCTTTGCCAGGCTATGTTTTGCTCTATTATGCTCTGTTATGCTCTGTCTGACTCTTTTTGTCTCTGTTTGGTTCTGCCAGGATCTGCTTGGCTCTGTTTTGCTCTTTCTGGCTATGTTTGCTGCTGAATGGCTCTGTTTGGCTCTGTTTGGCTGTGTGTGGCTCTTCCCAGATCTGTTTGTTTCTGCCAGGCCCTGTTTGGCTCTGTTTGGTTTTGCCAGGCTCTGTTTGGCTCTGTTTCGATCTGCCAGGTTCTTTTTGGCTCTCTTTGGCTATGTTTGGCTCTGTTTGGCTTTGCCAGGCTCTGTTTGAACCTGTTCGGCTCTGTTTGGGCTGCCAGCATTTGTTTGGCTCTGTCTGACTATGTTTGGCTCTACCAGGCTCTATTTGGCTCGGTTTCACACTGGACAGCTCCGCCAGGCTCTGTTTGGATCTGTTTCGCTCTGCCAGGCACTGATTGGCTCTGTTTGGCTCGCTTTGGCTCTCTTTGGCTCTTTATGGCTCTCTGTTTGTCTGTTTGGTGCTGCCAGGCTCTGTTTGGATCTGTATAGCTCTGCCAGGCTCTGTTTTGATCTGTTCGGCTTCATTTGGCCTGCTAGAGTCTGTTTGGCTCTATTTGGCTATGTTTGCCTCTGCCAGGTTCTATTTGACTCTGTTTGGCTCTGTATGGCTCCGCCAGGCTCTGTTTAGATCTGCTTGTCTCTACTAGCCTCTGATTGGCTCCCTTTGGCTCTCTTTGGCTCTGTTCGGCTCTCTTTGACTCTCATTGGTGCTGCCAGGCTCTGTTTGCATCTGTTTAGCTCTGCTAGGCTCTTTCTGGTTCTGCCAGGCTCTGTTTGGTTATGTTTGGCCCCGTCTGTCTTTGCCAGGCACTATTTGAATCTGTTTGGCTCTGTTTGGCTCTGTCGCACTCTGTTTGACTCTGTTTGGCTTTGCCAGGCTCTGTTCGGCTCTGTTTGGATCTGCCAGGATCTCTTTGGCTCTGTCTGCCTCTCCTTGGCTCTGTTTGTCTCTGCTAGGATATGTTTGGCTCTGTTTGGCTCTGTCAGACCCTGTTTGGCTCTGTTTTGCTTTGCCAGTCCCTATTGGGCTCTGTTTCGATCTACCAGGATATGTTTGGCTCTCTTTGGCTATGTTTGGCTCTGTTTGGCTTTGCCAGGCTCTGTTTGGACCTGTTCGGCTCTGTTTTGCCTGCTAGCATTTGTTTGGCTCTGTTTGGCTCTGTATAGCTCTGCCAGGCTCTGTTTGGCTCTATTTGGCTCCCTTTGGCTTCCTTTGGCTCTTAATGGCTCTATGTGACTCTGCTTGGTGCTGCCAGGCGCTCTCTGGCTCTGTATAGCTCTGCCAGGCTCTGTTCAGATCTGCTTGGCTCTGCTAGTCTCTGATTGTCTCTGTTTGGCTCCCAATGGCTCTCTTTGGCTCTGTTTGGCTCTCCTCGACTCTGTTTGCAGCTGCCAAGCTCTGTTTGGATCTGTTTAGCTCTGCTAGGCTCTGTTTGGCTCTGCCAGGATCTGTTTGGTTATGTTTGGCCCCGTCTGTCTTTGCCTGGCAATATTTGAATCTTTTTGGCTCTGTATGGCTCTGCCGGGCTCTGTTTGGCTCTGTTTAGCTTTGCCAGGCTCTGTTTGGCTCTGTTTCGATCTGCCAGGTTCTGTTTGGGTCTCTTTGGCTATGTTTGGCTCTGTTTGGCTTTGCCAGGCTCTGTTTGAACCTGTTCGGCTCTGTTTGGGCTGCCAGCATTTGTTTGACTCTGTTTGACTATGTTTGGATCTACCAGGCTCTATTTGGCTTGGTTTGGTACTGCACAGCTCTTGCAGGCTCTGTTTGGCTCTCTTTGGATCTGTTTGGCTCTGTTTGGCTCTCTTTGACTCTCATTGGTGCTGCCAGGCTCTGTTTGGATCTGTTTCGCTCTGCCAGGCACTGATTGGCTCTGTTTGGCTCGCTTTGGCTCTCTTTGGCTCTTTATGGCTCTCTGTTTGTCTGTTTGGTGCTGCCAGGCTCTGTTTGGATCTGTATAGCTCTGCCAGGCTCTGTTTTGATCTGTTCGGCTTCATTTGGCCTGCTAGAGTCTGTTTGGCTCTATTTGGCTATGTTTGCCTCTGCCAGGTTCTATTTGACTCTGTTTGGCTCTGTATGGCTCCGCCAGGCTCTGTTTAGATCTGCTTGTCTCTACTAGCCTCTGATTGGCTCCCTTTGGCTCTCTTTGGCTCTGTTCGGCTCTCTTTGACTCTCATTGGTGCTGCCAGGCTCTGTTTGCATCTGTTTAGCTCTGCTAGGCTCTTTCTGGTTCTGCCAGGCTCTGTTTGGTTATGTTTGGCCCCGTCTGTCTTTGCCAGGCACTATTTGAATCTGTTTGGCTCTGTCGGATTCTGTTTGACTCTGTTTGGCTTTGCCAGGCTCTGTTCGGCTCTGTTCGGCTCTGTTTGGATCTGCCAGGATCGCTTTGGCTCTGTCTGCCTCTCCTTGGCTCTGTTTGTCTCTGCTAGGATATGTTTGGCTCTGTTTGGCTCTGTCAGACCCTGTTTGGCTCTGTTTTGCTTTGCCAGTCCCTATTGGGCTCTGTTTCGATCTACCAGGATATGTTTGGCTCTCTTTGGCTATGTTTGGCTCTGTTTGGCTTTGCCAGGCTCTGTTTGGACCTGTTCGGCTCTGTTTTGCCTGCTAGCATTTGTTTGGCTCTGTTTGGCTCTGTATAGCTCTGCCAGGCTCTGTTTGGCTCTATTTGGCTCCCTTTGGCTTCCTTTGGCTCTTAATGGCTCTCTGTGACTCTGCTTGGTGCTGCCAGGCGCTCTCTGGCTCTGTATAGCTCTGCCAGGCTCTGTTCAGATCTGCTTGGCTCTGCTAGTCTCTGATTGTCTCTGTTTGGCTCCCAATGGCTCTCTTTGGCTCTGTTTGGCTCTCTTCGACTCTGTTTGCAGCTGCCAAGCTCTGTTTGGATCTGTTTAGCTCTGCTAGGGTCTGTTTGGCTCTGCCAGGATCTGTTTGGTTATGTTTGGCCCCCATCTGTCTTTGCCTGGCAATATTTGAATCTTTTTGGCTCTGTATGGCTCTGCCGGGCTCTGTTTGGCTCTGTTTGGCTTTGCCAGGCTCTGTTTGGCTCTGTTTCGATCTGCCAGGTTCTGTTTGGGTCTCTTTGGCTATGTTTGGCTCTGTTTGGCTTTGCCAGGCTCTGTTTGAACCTGTTCGGCTCTGTTTGGGCTGCCAGCATTTGTTTGACTCTGTTTGACTATGTTTGGATCTACCAGGCTCTATTTGGCTTGGTTTGGCACTGCACAGCTCTTCCAGGCTCTGTTTGGCTCTCTTTGGATCTGTTTGGCTCTGTTTGGCTCTCTTTGACTCTCATTGGTGCTGCCAGGCTCTGTTTGGATCTGTTTAGCTCTGCTAGGCTCTGTCTGGCTCTGCCCGGCTCTGTTTGGTTATGTTTGGCGCCCTCTGTCTTTGCTAGGTACTATTTGAATCTGTTTGGCTCTGTTTGGCTTTGCCAGGCTATGTTTTGCGCTATTATGCTCTGTTATGCTCTGTCTGACTCTTTTTGTCTCTGTTTGGTTCTGCCAGGCTCTGCTTGGCTCTGTTTTGCTCTTTCTGGCTATGTTTGCTGCTGAATGGCTCAGTTTGGCTCTGTGTGGCCCTTCCCAGATCTGTTTGTTTCTGCCAGGCCCTGTTTGGCTCTGTTTGGTTTTGCCAGGCTCTGTTTGGCTCTGTTTCGATCTGCCAGGTTCTGTTTGGCTCTCTTTGGCTATGTTTGGCTCTGTTTGACTTTGCCAGGCTCTGTTTGGTCCTGTTCGGCTCTGTTTGGGATGCCAGCATTTGTTTGGCTATGTGTGACTATGTTTGGCTCTACCAGGCTCTATTTGACTCGGTTGGGCGCTGGTCAGCTCCGCCAGGCTCTGTTTGGATCTGGTTAGCTCTGCCAGGCACTGATTGGCTCTGTTTGGCTCACTTTGGCTCTCTTTGGCTCTTTATGGCTCTCTGTTTGTCTGTTTGGTGCTGCCAGGCTCTGTTTGGCTCTGTTCGGCTTTATTTGGCCTGCTAGAGTCTGTTTGGCTCTATTTGGCTATGTTTGCCTCTACCAGGCTCTATTTGGCTCTCTTTGGCTC
>NW_027598931.1:0-34252 GCF_964194155.1 Cetorhinus maximus
ATCCTTCGAGTTATCAACAGTCACAGATTGTAACTCTTTCGAGTACAATCACAGTTCTTGGTTTTTCCGGGAGTGGGACATGAACCCACAACCCTCTGATTCAAAGGTGAGGGGGCTATGAACTGAGCCACAGACAGACACAGAGCGGCTTCATCATTCTCAGGGAGGTGTCAGCTGTGGCTCAGTCCACAGCACCCTCGCCTTTGAGTCAGAGGGTTGTGGGTTCATGTCCCACTCCCGGAAACCAAGAACTGTGATTGTACTCGAAAGAGTTACAATCTGTGACTGTCGATAACTCGAAAGAGTTACATCATTCTCAGAGTCTGTGTTCCACAGCGTTTGTTATCATGGCCAGGACCAAGCAGACAGCGGGCAAGTCGACCGGAGGGAAAGCTCCCCGCAAGCAGCTGGCTACCAAAGCTGCCCGCAAGAGCGCTCCAGCCACGGGCGGCGTCAAGAAGCCCCACCGCTACAGGCCCGGCACTGTGGCTCTGCGGGAGATCCGCCGCTACCAGAAATCCACCGAGCTGCTGATCCGCAAACTGCCCTTCCAGCGCCTGGTGCGAGAGATCGCTCAGGACTTCAAGACCGACCTGCGCTTCCAGAGCTCGGCCGTCATGGCCCTGCAGGAGGCCAGCGAGGCTTACCTGGTGGGGCTCTTTGAGGACGCCAACCTGTGCGCCATCCACGCCAAGCGAGTCACCATCATGCCCAAGGACATCCAGCTGGCCCGGCGCATCCGCGGGGAGCGCGCCTAGACTCACCCTACCCGACTCTGGACTGAGCCTATCCAACTCTGGACTGAGCCTATCCAACTCTGGACTGACCCTATCCAACTCTGGACTGAGCCTATCCAACTCTGGACTGACCCTATCCGACTCTAGACTTCCCCAACCACCGAGAACCACAAAGGCTCTTTTAAGAGCCACCAAGTTATCCAATGAGAGCATTAATCGCCACGAGGCAGGTGTTATTTTTTGGTCGTGTGAAAGACAAAATACTGCGGATGCTGGAAACCCGGAAAAAATAACCAGCCACAGGCTGTTTTTTGCCGTCAAATCGCGGTTACACCTCGACACGTGGTCGTTGATTGAATGGCGGAGCAGTCTCGATGGGCCGAATGGCCTAATTGCTGCTCCCGCGCCTTATGGTCGACCCTCGCCCGCCTCAATCCACCCCATTCCCTGACTTTCTCGGAGAGACTCAGCAGCGTCGGTGGAGAGAATCAGTTAAATGTTTTGGGTCTGTGTGCCTCTCTAGGAGAGTCCTGCGGAACCCACACGGACAAGTCACTCGGACCCGAGGCGTTAACTCTAGTCTCTCTCTCCCTCTCTCTCTCCCTCTCTCTCTCTCTCCAGAGGTTTTGCCAGACCTGCTGAGCTTTTCCAGCATTTTCTGTTTTTGTTTCAGATTCCCAGCATCCGCAGTGTTTTACTTCTTTGCTAATGAAGGATGAAGGTGAAGGCATAGATGCGGATTGGTCGGATTCCAGCCCTTTTTTTTTTGTCACGTTCCTGGTGTTCCCATCTGCCACTGGTCCCTCATGTAGTAATCCTTTTAGAGTGAGCCCTTCGACAAAGCCGAACAGGAAAGAGCCGCAATCATCTTTTTCTCTAAAACTAATTTGTAACTCTTTCGAGTTATCGACAGATCGCATGTAACTCTTTCGAGTACAATCACAGTTCTTGGTTTTTTCCGGGAGTGGGACATGAACCCACAAACCCTCTGATTCAAAGGCGAGGGTGCTATGAATTGAGCCACACCCTACCCTGTCTATACACTCACGCAATCCTTAAATAGCTGTGAAGAGGACGGCGCAACTCCCCCTCCCTGTGTTATTGTGAGCCACGGTCGCAGAGTCATGCAGCTCAGAATCAGGCCCTTCGTGTCCGTTCCGGCCATCAAGCACCTATCTCTTCTAACCCCATCGTCCGGCGTTTGGCCCGCAGCCCCGTCTGCTACGGCGTTTCAAGTGCTCATCCAAACACGTTTTAATTGTTGTGAGGTTTCCTGCCTCGGCCGCCCACACCCCTCAGGCAGTACGTTCCAGATTCCAACCACGCTCTGGGTGAGGAGAAAAGAAAAAATCCTCAGATCCCCTCTGAACCTCCTGCCTTGGCACGTCATAACATTCAAGGCTATGGCCCAAGCGCTGATAAATGGGGTTTAGGTAGGTAGGGAGGTAGGTCAGGTGTTTCTCACGTGTCGGTGCAGACCCGTCCGCACTGTGTGATTCTGTTATTAAATCTATGCCCCCTGGTTACTGACTTCCGTGAAACTCTTTCGAGTTATCAACAGTCACAGATTGCAACTCTTTCGAGTACAATCACAGTTCTTGGTTTCCGTGAAACCCTTTCGAGTTATCAACAGTCACAGATTGCAACTCTTTCGAGTACAATCACAGTTCTTGGTTTTCCGGGGAGTGGAGACATGAACCCACGACCCTCTGATTCAAAGGCGAGGGTGCTATGAGCTGAGCCACAGCTGGACACCTCCTGACTTCCGTGAAGGGGAACAATTTCCTTCCTATCTACACCGATTATGCCCCTCATAATTTTGTAACCTCTCATCAGGTTCCCCCTCAGTCTTCTCGGGTCGAAGATAAACAACCCTCGCCTCGCGCAGAATCACAGGGGCAGAAGAGGCCCTTCGGCCCATCGAGTCTATCCAGTCTCTCTTCACAGCTGAAACGCTCCAGTATAGTCACCCTCCCCAGCGTCATCACATCCCTGTGGTGTTCTGTGACAGGGGTAGATCAAAGCAGTGCCACTAGAGTGATATGGACTCTTCTCAGTCGCTTTCGCGGTGGAATTGGCTGATTCTAGCTGCAAGAATGGCCGCTTCACTTGACCTTCGAGCCCCCCAGTGTTGCTTTTCCTGGGCACGAGGCATCACCGCAGCCTAAACAATGGTCACGCCAACAGTTGGGGCCGAGCAGAGCTCCCATTTCTCTGTGCACACGGCCAGCCGGGGAGAGGGGTGAAATATAAGCTGGTTTAAGGTGAGGGGGCGGGGGGAGAGAGAAGTTGAGGGTGGGGTGATTGTGGGGATAAGCAAGCAGTGATAGGAGCAGATAATCAAAAGATGTCACAGACAAAAGGATCAAAGAGGTGTTGAAGGTGGTGATATTATCTAAGAAAAGTGCTCATTAAGAATGGAAGACAGGACACTCAAGGTACAGCTCTAGTGGAGGTGGGGTGGACAGACTGACAAAGTTTTAGTTTTAGATTTAAAAATAATGGAAATAGGTGGGAAAAGAAAAATCTATATAAATTATTTGAAAAAAAAGGGGGAGGGGGGAAGAAACGGGGTGGGGATGGGCGGAGGGGGAGTTTAAGATCTAAAGTTGTTGAATTCAATATTCAGCCCGGAAGGCTGTAAAGTGCCTAGTCGGAAGATGAGGTGCTGTTCCTCCAGTTTGCGTTGGGCTTCACTGGAACAATGCAGCAAGCCAAGGACAGACATGTGGGCAAGAGAACAGGGTGGAGTGTTAAAATGGCAAGCGACAGGGAGGTTTGGGTCTTTCTTGCGGACAGACCAAGGTGACCAACACTTAACTCACCAGTCAGGTGACGCACGGAGATGAGGGCGAAACATAAATACCGGCGCCAAACGAACAGGCTCCAACCGATTGTTTTTTTTTTAAAAACTGAAAAGCACAGCAATATAATTGTAAATCAAAGAGCGATTTTAATCGGAAACTGGGAAGTACTGTTGAGATATCACCGCCAGTATTATTTTTTTAAAAATCGCTCTCCTCGTTTTAATATTTCACAGGGTATCAGGAATTTCAGATTCGCTTTTACAATCTGGTCCCTACTCTTCCTCGGTTAAGAAGGTCAGAAGTGGGGACGATCGCTGACGATTGCACAATCTTCCCTCGCATTGATGACTCCTCAGGTACTGACGCAATCCATGCCCAAAAACCGGGCAGCAAGGCCTGGACAATATCCAGGCTTGGGCTGACAAGTAAGTGGCAAGTAGCATTCGTGCCACACAAGTGCCAGGCAATGACCATCTCCAACAAGTGAAAATCTAACCGTCGCCCTTGACATTCAATGGCATTTTACCATCACTGAATCCCCCCCACTATCAACATCCTGGGGGTTACCATTGACCAGAAACTGAACTGGGACCAGCCATATAAATACTGTGGCTACAAGAGCAGGTCTGGGGTGAGGAATCCGGCAGTGAGTAACTCACCTCCTGACTCCCCAAAGCCTGTCCACCATCTACAAGGCACAAGTCAGGAGTGCGATGGGATACTCCCCACTTGCCTGGATGAGTGCAGCTCCCACAACACTCAAGCTCGACACCGTCCAGGACAAAGGAGCCCAGCCCGCTTGAAAAGCCCCCTTTCCACAAACAAACCTTCATTCCCTCCACCACCGACGCATAGCAGCAGCAGTGTGTGTACCATCTACAAGATGCACAGCAGCAACTCACCAAGCCTCCTTAGGCAGCACCTTCCAAACCCATGACCTCTACCATCTAGAAGGACAAGGGCAGCAGATACATGGGAACACCACCACCTGGAAATTCCCCTCCAAGCCACTCACCATCCTGACTTGGAAATAAATTGTCTTTCTTTCACTGTCGCTGGGTCAAAATCCTGGAACTCCTTTCCTAACAGCACTCTGGGTGTACCTACACCACAGGGACAAAATCCTGGAACTCCCTCCCTAACAGCACTGTGGGTGTACCTGCACCACAGGGACAAAACCCTGGAACTCCCTCCCTAACAGCACTGAGGGTGTACCTACACCACAGGCACAAAATCCTGGAACTCCCTCCCTAACAGCGCTGTGGGTGTACCTACACCACAGGGACAAAATCCTGGAACTGCCTCCCTAACAGCACTGTGGGTGTACCTACACCACAGGGACAAAATCCTGGAACTCCCTCCCTAACAGCACTGTGGGTGTACCTACACCACATGGGCTGCAGCGGTTCAAGAATTTAGCTCACCTCCACCTTCTCAAGGGCAATTAGGCATGAGGCCTGAATGCTGACAAATGAATGAATAAAAAAACCAAACCGACTGTAATCTGCGAGTTGAATGATCCATTTCACGGTGCTCTGTAACTGGACACATTTCAACTCAGCCTGTGAATAACACCACATCATATTTTAGACTGGTCCCCATTCACGCAATTGAAAAATGCAACATAGGTTTGTTGCTAGAAATTTGGTGAACTTTCAGATTTGGTGGTTCGTGAGCACTGCCGCTGGAAGATTTCTTTACAAACATTTTTCTCACGGGATGTGGGAGACACTGGCTAGGGCCTGGCCATCCCTAAATGCCCCCTTGAGAAGGAGCTGGGGGAGCCGTCTTCTTAAACTGCTCCAGTCCATGTGAGGTGAGCAGACCCACAGTCATGTTGTTAAGCAGGTCAGCAGATACCGTGTGCAATGTGGTACTGAGTGCAAATCTGATGAAAGAGGAAACTGACAAGTTTGTGTATAATAGGCTCTTACTATATTGTTAGGACACAGCAGGTGGTCAAGGCTGAATTATTTATAATCCCAGAGGGAAACTTTAAACAACTGTCATAACCTTTTCACTGGGTGTGTTTGAGATTCAGCTCTGAATTCAGATGAGAAACCACCAAACCTCCAGAGGTTTGTTTTATATATCAATTAAACATTTATTGATTTAACAAGCGATTAAACACATACACATGTCTACAAATTACTACCATAATAACTTTTAAACTAATGCCCACATTAGGGTAAACCTTGACCAAGGCAACAATAACCCGGAGACTTAAATAGGCACCAGACAAATGACATTTTATATTACGAATTCAAAAGGAGGTCCCTTGCAATTTGTTTCCTTTGTCGGCAGTTGTATGGCTTACAGGCTACTTAGATATTACATACATCTCACCTACACACACAAAACTCTTTTCTGTATATACCGAGACTTCCCTGTGAATACAAATTCTCCTTGCAACACCAGGCCCTTTGAACTCCACCTCTTCTAACAATAAAACTGCTTTCATAGTTACCAATTTAATTTGTAATATAAACATATTGCTTGGTGTCTCCTAGCTAGGTGCAAGATTTCACCTCCAGTCTTTGAATGTTGAAAAAAAAACCAAAATGCAAATGTACTTTACTGTTTAACATTCTAAAGCTACTATTCAAAGCACCCAGACTAGCTAGCTTTAATCCAGTTAAGACACACACACACCCTATTACAAGTCCGATTTAAAATAATTTTCAAAAATATTATACACATTAATATCTTCATGACATACACCCAGGACAGGAAAGGGGCCAAAAGGTTAAGCACACAGAGGTTCAGGGTGAAGTGATTTAATGAACGGAACATTAGTAAATAGAGACACCAAGATCGCAGGGACAGTGAAACACGGACACAGATTGTGTGTGTTTGAAACAGGGATCACAAAGGCAAATGTGAAGCTCCAGACGTTTTGTACTAAAACAAATCAATATTATAGAGCTCAAAGCAAAATACTGCGGATGCTGGGAATCTGAAACAGAAACAAAGATTGTTGGAAAAGCTCAGCAGGTCTGACAGCGTCTGTAGAGCGGAAGACAAGAGTTAATGTTTTGAGTCCGTGTGACTCTTCAACAGAATTAAAGCGAAATAGAAATGTGGTGAAATATAAGCTGTTTAAGGGGGGGTTTGGACAGGAGAAGCTGGATAGAGGGTCAGTGATAGGTGGAGGCAAAGGCGAGATTGCCAAAGACGTCATGAACAAGAGGTCAAAGGGGTGTTGACGGTGGTGATATTAGCTGAAGGATGGTGACATTAAGGGTAGAAAGCAGGATGAGCAAGTGACAGATGGCCCTGGTGGGGGTGGGGGTCTGGAAGGGAGAACAAATCGAGAAAGGGTAAAAAGGTGGGGGTAAAACAACATGGAAATAAATTCTAAAAATAATAATAGAAAGAGGTGGGAAAAGAAAAAAATATATATAATTATTAGAAAAAAGGGGATAATAAAGGGGGGTGAGGATGGAGGGAGAGAGTTCATGGTCTGTAGTTGTTGAACTCAATATTCAGTCCGGAAGGCTGTAAAGTGCCTAGTCGGAAGATGAGGTGCTGTTCCTCCAGTTTGCGTTGAGCTTCACTGGAACATTGCAGCAAGCCAAGGATGGACATGTGGGCATGAGAGCAGGGTGGAGTGTTGAAATGGCAAGCGACAGGGAGGTTTGGGTCATGCTTGCGGACAGACCGCAGGAGTTCCACAAAGCGGTCACCCAGTCTGCGTTTGGTCTCTCCAATGTAGAGGAAACCACATTGGGAGCAACGAATGCAGTAGACTAAATTGAGGGAAGTGTTTGGAGTGTTTGGAACATTATAGAGCTTTAGCCATAGCTTTTTCAGAGACTGTGTGATTGGCTCTTACAAAACACTTTGTGGAGTTTTAGTTGGAACTGGGACACTCTGGCCACCACCTTTGTCCCCTCTGCCATGGCGTGCTCGGCCAGTTCCCCGGGCAGCAGCAGGCACACGGTGGTCTGGATCTCCCGGGAGCTGATGGTGCTGCCGCTTGTTGTGGTGGGACAGGCGGGAAGCCTCACCCGTGATGCGCTCGAAAATATCATCAACGAACGACTTCATGATGCTCATGGCCTCGGGGGAAGATGGCGGTGTCCGGGTGAACCTGCTTCATCACCTTTGTAGGTACGGATGGAGCAGTTTTCCTTCCTGGATCTCTTTGTCTTCTTGCTGCCCTCCTTGGAAACTGGGACATTTCAGGGCTTTAATTTTTGCAAAAATATACTTTAGTGATAAAACATCGGAAAGACCATTACAAAGCGTTTCCAAAATGACCATCCCAGAAAGTGGAATGATATTCAAAATTGTCCACATCGATCATGTTGCTCTCTTGAGGAGGTTCAATATAATCAAAGCAACATGGAAGATATTTCAAAATGGTCATTACAGAAAGTGCAATGATATCAACATTGTCCACCTAGATCATGTTGTAGGCTGAGGTGCTTCAATGTAATTGTCAGATATTCACTGTATACATTCAATGCGAGACAAACGGCCTGAGGTGTTCCAGACAATGTGCAGCCCCTCAGTGTAGCACAGCTGGAAGGTTGTAGCCAGCGACTTTCCCCACTGCATCTCTGCAGCAGCTGCCCCAAGCTTTAGTGCGTCCCTCAGCGCTGGGAATGTACCAGTTCTGAAAACCTTGTTCACGGGCAACTCTTTGCGCTGGAAGACCAACACATTTTTGGCAGACCAAAGAGCGTCTTTCATCGAGTTGATGATCCTCCAGCCGCAGTTGATGTCTGTCTCGGTGTTGGTGTCCCTGGGAACAGCCCCGTAGAGCAACAGAGTCCTGTGTCACGGAACTGCTCGGGGTGAACCTCGACAGAAACCACTGCATCTCCCTCCAGGCCTGCACGGCAAAGGCACAATCCACAAGGAGGTGAACCAATGGTCCCTTTCCCAGCACAGCCACCTCGAGGGCAACTTGCGGAGGCGGGGGGGGGTAAGAGTACGGGCTTGTGGGAAAGATCTGACGCGGAGGACCATTCTCACCACCAGCCAAGCTGCGTCTTGGCGCCTGTTTGAAAGCTCTGGGCTTCAGGCGTTCTGCCAAATGACTTTTTGCCTGTCTCCGTCCGACAGGATCCACCATCTCCTTTACCCGCAGGGCCTCTAGGACGTTAAGTGCCGACAACTGCCCGATGGACTTGTGGTCAAAGCGACTTTCTTGATTTTATTTTCTGAAAAATATTCATAAAATATCTGAAAGAACATTTACAAAACATTTCTAAATGGCCATCACAAAAAGTGGAACGATATATTCAAAGTTGTCTACGTAGATCATGTTGTACTCTGACATTCTTCAATATAATCAAAGGAACATTGTAGGCATTTCAACATGGTCATTACAGACAGTCAGACAGTGCAATGGTATTTAAGTTAACTTCATAGATCGTACCGCACCCAGAGATTGTCAACCGTGGCCAGAGCAAACTGCAGGCACTCAATGAAAACTCTGACTAAACTTGTTTCTTTTCAGACTAACCCCGAGCTCTATGCTGATGAGGGATGGTGGATAGTTTTGTTCCTGGTTGGCTAATTGGCAATGATGTCAATGTTATAGCCATCCAGCTTGTTCGTTGAGCTACTCGATCACTTCTATTGCTCGTCACAGCAACTAGCTGTCTCCGCCGTCAAATTATCCAATACCCTCCCCCACCCCAATCCACCCAATTCCCTGACTTTCTTGGAAAAGAAAAACTCAGCCGGTCTAGCAGCCTCTGTGGAGAGTGAAACAGAGTTAAAGTTTCCAGTCCGTAGGATGGACAGTCGTGAAACCACGGAGCCATCGAGAAACTGTTGTATGTCCGCCCTGTGAGTATGTGTTTCGCTTTCCCTGTCCGTTTATGAAATGTCACTGTGGATGTTACTACATACATGAGAGTTTCTGGTTGGTGTGTATTTATTTTATTCTGCATCCTGGAGTCTATGTTGTCAGAGCGTTCGCCCACCTCACCCACCCGACCTCCCACCCATTCACCTTTCACGGTCACGTCGATGACAATAACCATTATTCTGTGCCTGTTATTTTATGTTAAACGAGTGAAGATTTACGCTTATGCTGTCAACCCCTGGTCTGAGAACGTGGGTTTGATTGCTTATCGTATCGTGGTAACCGGGCACCTGCTTTTCTCTATGATCGTCTGCATCTGGTATGTCATTGTCATTACACCATGAACCCAACAGGGCCCCATTGTTTGAGTACGAGGTAAATCTTGTAGCTTTCAATTTTGTTATGTGATTATCGGCTTGTGTATTTATCTGCCTGTTGTTGCTCAGTGAGTGTGAATTTAAAAGGGAATGGTTAGTCTGTGGGGAGATGGTGGCAGAGGTTTGGTCACTGGACTGGGTGTTACAGAGACCCAAACTAATGCTCTGAGGACCCAGGTTCGAATCCCACCATGTCAGGTGGTGAAATGTGAATTCGATAAAAATCTGGAATTAAAAACCTGAGGATGACCATAAAGCCATTGTCAATTGTTATAAAAACCCATCTGGTTCACTAACGTCCTTTCGGGAAGGAAATCTGCCTTCCTTACCTGGTCCGGCCTACCTATGACTCCACAGGCTCAGTAAGGTGGTTGACTCTCCAAATGCCCTCTGAACAAGGGCAATTAGGGACGGGCAATAAATGCTGGCCTAGCCAGCGACGCCCACATCCCATGAATAAATAAATAACAAAAATAATCTTCTAAATAAGTGCTATTGATATTCTGTTCATGACAGCCTTTGGAATGGGAGTTTGAATTTTACATTGTGTCTGCCCATTTGTTAAATATAATGGCTTTATCAATCATATTCCTGCTCGTTTCTGGGATATAGCTTTTGTTTTTGGGGTGTGTGTCTGTCAGACTTCGAAATGCCTATACGGGATTAGATTGGGAAGTGCATATCCAGCTGTAGGTAACCAGCGTTAATGACAAGGTGTTGTACTCTACATGGCAATGTGAGCTATGCAAGTGTGGGTCATTCTGAACTGGTCGGTTTCTAGCTTATCAATGTGTATTTTATTCTGCAGCATTCATTTGAGCTCGAGGGAATTTCATTCTTTTTTCTCAGTCTTTGCTAGTTGAGGGTTTAGATCGCTGTATCTTTCAGCTTCAGGAATGCAAGTGAGTTTCATTCATTCTTTAAACTCCTGGAAAGAGGGTAGTGCAGTTGATGTAGTTTATATGGATTTCAGCAAAGCCTTTGACAAGGTCCCACATGGGAGATTATACAGAAGACAAATGCACATGGGATACAGGGTAATTTGATAGGGTAGATTCAAAATTGGCTTAGTTGTAGGAGACAGAGGGTGATGACAGAAGGATGCTTTAGTGACTGGAAGCCAGTGTCCAGTGGCGTACCACAGGGATCTGTGCTGGGTCCCCTATTATTCATCATTTATATAGACGACATAGATGACAATGTGGGGGGTAGGATTAGTAAGTTTGTGGATGACACAAAGATTGGCCGGGTGTTTAACAGTGAGGTTGAGTGTCTTGGGCTACAGTAAGATATAGACGGGATGGTCAAATGGGCAGATAAGTGGTAGATGGAATTTAACCCCGAAAAGTGTGAGGTGATACACTTTGGAAGGAGTAATTTGACAAAGAAGTATTCAATGAATGGCATGACACTAGGAAGTTCTGAGGAACAAAGGGACCTTGGCTTGTGTGTCCATAGGTCTCTGAAGGCGGAGGGGCATGTTAGTGGGGTGGTGAAGAAGGCATATGGGACACTTGCCTTTATCAATCGAGGCATAGATTACAAAAGTAGGGAGGTCATGTTGGAGTTGTATAGAACCTTGGTGAGGCTACAGCTGGAGTGCTGTGTGCAGTTCTGGTCGCCACATTATAGGAAGGATGTGATTTCACTGGAGGGGGTGCAGAGGAGATTCACCAGGATGTTGCCTGGGATGAAACATTTAAGTTATGAAGAGAGGTTGGATAGACTTGGGTTGTTTTCGTTGGAGAAGAGAAGACTGAGGGGCGACCTGATCGAATTGTACAAGATAATGTGGGGCATGGGCAGGGTGGATAGGGAGCAGCTGTTCCCCTTAGTTGAAGG
Source organism: Cetorhinus maximus (assembly GCF_964194155.1). Classification (NCBI taxonomy): domain Eukaryota; kingdom Metazoa; phylum Chordata; class Chondrichthyes; order Lamniformes; family Cetorhinidae; genus Cetorhinus; species Cetorhinus maximus. The sequence continues at coordinate 11,588 of NW_027598931.1, forward strand.
GTCAGTCACAAGGGGACATAAGTTCAAGGTGAGGGGCAGGAGGTTTAGGGGAGGCTGTGAGGAAAAACTTTTTCACCCAGAGGGTGGTGAGGGTCTGGAATGCACTGCCTGGGAGGGTGGTGGAGGCGGGTTAGCCTCACATCCTTTAAAAAGTACCTGGATGAGCACTTGGCACGTCATAACATTCAAGGCTATGGGGCCAAGTGCTGTTCAATGGGATTAGGCCGGTACGTCAGGTGTTTCTCACGTGTCGGTGCAGACTCGATGGGCCGAAGGGCCTCTTCTGCCCTGTGTGATTCTGATGTGAATAGAGGCATTACTACAGTTCATTTAATGTGAATGTGGATTTTACTCTGTTCCTGTCAATATCTGCGACATGAATGTTTTTCTAAATCTAACTTACATTGTCTGATATGTTTGGATTTTAACCTGGTCCTGCTTGTTTCTGGATTGTGAGTGAGACATCATTCTGTATCGTTCTGTTTCTCATATGCAAATATATGTCTCACTCCAACTCTTAAACCCTGTTTTGCTATGTGAGAGTGTGCGTTTTGCTCTGTTGCTGTCTGTCACACTTACATCAGTAATGGTTATACTTCATGCACATAAGAAACAGGTGTATTAATGTATGTTTGTTAATCTTAAACTTTCAGGTTCTGAATTGTCAGTGTTTGTTATGTCTGTACCCGGCAGGTTCTGATGTCTGGGAGTAAACCTTCCTCTGTGCCACCCAGTTTCGCATCTGTGATTCTGGATTTTGCCTAGAACTTATCAGCCTCGAGTGTATAAATGTGCATTTATTTTTCCTGCAATATTTAGTGTCTAACATGCACCTCTCAGCGACATTATCTCCTCTCAGTCTCTCTGGTCGGTGAGGGTTTTTGGTCTCACAGTCACTTTGCGGGAGAGGAGCCTGAGTCCCAATCAGTGCCTTTCAATCTCTGATAGGTGATTATGGGCTTTTCTCAGCATCTGTCCATTTCTGAAATGTGGGTTTAAATTGTTTGCATTCTTATTCTGTACCTATCCGTTTTTGATATAAAAGTGAGTTTTAGTCTTTTTTTTTAAGTTTACTTCTGGAAATTTCACTGTCTGGAAAGTGAGTATGAACATTTGAAGGCATGTGCCAATTTCTGGTATGTGAACCCGGGATGTTATGGGCCCCTCAGCTTCCTCCATTTGAGTGCGTGTGTTCTACTCTACCCATGCCAGTGTCTACAATATTTGGGTGGCATTTTCACTGGGTTCACATCGTTAACTTGTTTGCAAATCAGGCTTTATTTTCTGCTATTCAAGTCAATAAGGAATGAAACCAGATGGACCGTCCAACATTGAACTAGGCATCGGAAATGTCAAAGTCAAACTCAGCCCTGTCAAACCTGCAAAGATCTCCTAACCGATACCTGGGATCTTGAGCTAAAATTGGGAGTGCAGTCTCACAGACTCGTCAAGCAACAGCCTGACATACTCATACCCGCAGAATCATACCTCACAGACAATGTCCCAGGCACCACTATCAACATCCCTGGATATGCCCTAAACCATTGGCAGGAAAGACCCAGCAGAGGCGGCCGCACAATGTTAGACAGTCGGGAGGGATTTGCCCTGGGGGTCCTCAATATCGGCTCCAGACTCCATGAAGTCTCATGGAATCAAGCCAAACATGGGCAAGGAAACCTCCTGCTGATTATCACATACCGCAGGCCCTCAGCTGATGGATCAGTTCTCCTCCATGTCGAACACCACTTGGAGGAAGCACCGAGGGTGGCAAGGGCACAGAATGTACAATGGGTGAGGGACATCAATGTCCATCACCAAGAGTAGCTCGGTCGCACCACTACAGACTGAGTTGGCGACTCCTAAGGAGCTAGCTGCTGGACTGGGTGTGTGACAGGAGGCGAAGGAACGGACAAGAGCTAAACACGTTCTTGGCTTCATCCTCATCAACCTGCCTTATCTGTCATGTTAGTGTAGGAGTGACACCGTGCAGTCCCGCCTTCACATTGAGGATACCATCCATTGTGTTGTGTGGCACTACCACCGTGTTAATTGGGATAGATTTCAAACAGATCTAGCAACTCAAGACTGGGCAACCATGAGCGCTGTGGGCCATCGGCAGCAGCAGAATTGTACTCGAACACAATCTGTAACCTCATGGCCTGGCATATCCCCCACTCTACCATTACCATCAAGTCATGGGAACAACCCTGGTTCAATGAAGAATGCAGGAGGGTATGCCAGGAGCAGCAACAGGCACATCTAAAAATGAGGTGTTAACCTGGTGAAGCTATAAAGCAGGACTACTTGCATACCAAACAGCACCAGCAGCGAGCGTTAGACAGAGCTAAGCGATTCCACAACCAATGGATCGGACCTAAGCTCTGCAGTCCTGTCACGTCCAATTGTGAATGGTGGTGGACAATTAAACAACTTACTGAAGGAGGAGGCTCCATAAATGTCCCCATTCTCAATGGTGGGGGAACCCAGCAGATCAGTGCAAAAGCTAAGGCTGAAACACATGCAACATTCTTCAGCCAGAAGTACCGAGGGGGTAATCCACCTGGACCTCCAGCATAACAGATGCAGATGTAAATGTAGTATGTAGATAATTCGATTCTTTCCAGTTCATATCAAGAAATGGCCAAAGGCACTGGATACTGCAAAGGCAATGGGCCCTGGCAGTGCTCTGGCAATAGTACTGAAGACATATGCTTCAGAACTAGCTGTGCCCCTAGTCAAGCAGTTCCACAACACTGTCATCCACCCAGCAGTGTAGGAAATTGCCCAGGTGTGTCCTGTACACAAAGCACAGGAGAAATCCAACCCGGCCAATTACTGCCCCATCAGTCTACTCACAACCATCAGTAAAGTGATGAAAGGCACCAACAGCAGTGATATCATGTGGCACTTGCTTTGCAATAGCCTGCCCACTGATGCTCAGCTAGTGTTCCGGCGGAGTCACTCAGCTCTTGGTCTCCTTACAGCCTTGGATCAAACGTGGGCATAAGAGCTGAACTCAAAAGGTGAGCTGAGAGCGACTGCCATTGAGATCAAGGAAGAGTTTGACCGAGTGTGGCATCAGGGAGCCCTAGCCAAACTGGAGTCGATGGGAATCAGGGGGGAAACACTCTACTGGTTGGAGTCATACCTAGCAGAAAGATAGATGGTTGTGGGAGGTCAACTATCTCAGTTCCAGGACTTCACTGCAGGAGTTCCTCAGGATAGTGTCCTCAGCCCAACCATCTTCAGCTGCTTCATCAATGATCTTCCTCCCAGCGTAAAGTCAGAAGTGGGGATTTTTGCTGATCTTTCCACAGTGTTCAGCGCCATTTGCGACTCCCCAGACACTGAAGCAGCCCAAGTTCAAATGTAGCAAATCCTGGGCGATATCTAGACTTGGGCTGACAAGTGCTAAGTAACATTCCTCCCTCAAAATTGCCAAACTGATTATCTTCAACAAGAGAGAATTTAGCCATCATCCCTTGACAATCAATGGCATTTCCATCACTGAATCCCACACTATCATCATTCTAGGCGTTACCATTGACAGTAACTGAACTGGACGAGCCATATAAACACTGTTGCTACAAACCCAAAACCTGTCCACCACCTAGAGGGCACAGGTCAGGAAATGGATGGAATAACCTCCACTTGCCTGGATGAGTGCAGTTCCAACACTCAAGAAGCTTGACACCTTCCTGGACAAAGCAGCCCCGCTGATTGGCACCCCATCCACCAAAAAAATCACTCCCTCTACCACCGAAGCACAGTGTCAGCAGTGTGTGTACCATCTACAAGATGCACTGCAGGAGCTCACCAAGGCTCCTTAGGCAGCACCTTCCAAACCCACGACTGCTACCATCTAGATGGACAAGGGCAGCAGACACAGGGGAACACCAGCTGTGGAAGAATAAAATACATCTACAGGACAACTAAGGGTTAAACAGTTAAAACCATAGTGGAATACTACAGCACAGTTCCCTCTCTTGTTCTAGCAGGTACACCTGCAGCTGCCAGCTAACTGAGCAGGAAAGGAGAAAAGGAGTATCATAAACAAGCTTCCTAGAATCCTCGAGACAAGGCGAGGATGTCTACCCCCAACACAAAGAGACAGGATCAAGCAATGGTCATCTGTTCTCTAGAGTGTACACCCCCTAGCACTAAAGATAAGGTCAAGCATGGTTATCTATTCTCTGTCTCACTTTTTTATTACCAGATGGGCTTCCCCCAATATCCTGTATAGTCATAAATTAGAATAGACTAATTGTGTGTTGCAGGCCAAAGACAATGATTCTCAATGTAATTAATTATTGAAAGTTAGACAGTCTTATCACCTTCAAGCTCTTTGATATGTACAACTTTTACTATAAATATGTGTGCACTGTGATGCTTCCTCAGAGTGCCGGCTAGCTCCATTGTAAGCTGCTGGGCTCTCCATGATATCATGATTCAATAAAGACTTCCGAGACAAACCTCCTGGGTCTGAGTGTTCACTCCGATTTCCGCGACAAATTGGCGACGAGGATGGGATCCGACTGAAGTCCAGTAACTTCTTAAGTTGAAGAGGTGATTGAAATCCTGGGCCGTCGGATCTCTAAAAAAGAACCCTCGCGGAAAAAAGGGAGGAATACCTCTCCCAAGTTAGGGAGAGTGCGAACTGCATCCTAGCTGAGAGGGGGATTGCAGTGAAAGCATCCTAGCTGAAAGGGGGAGTGCTTGAAAAAGGGTAGCTACCGACCAGACTCAAAAGACCCAAGGAACTGGAGGACTGGTTCAGGAACTCTTAAACACCGGTGAGCGCCTAGGGTAGGAAACGCGCGCGGCACTGTTAATTGTGCTTTCTTTTCAGAAAAATGGGAGATCGCAACAGCAGAGCGGGCTCTGCCACTCACCCCGCTTCGCAAAGTACTAAGAACAAACCGAAGCCGGCGAAACCGGAGCTTAAATCAGGAACTTTGAAGATGGGCAAGAAAACGGAATGAAAAATGGATGGAAAAAAAAAAAGTAGTAGTAATATACCCAGGGGTTCGAGTCCCATGGAGGTGAAAAGTAAGTAATTTCTGTGTTTTCTTTTGTGTATATTATTAAGTAAAATGGGAAATATGACATCAAAGAAACCCCAGATTCCCCCTTTGAAGGGAACCCCAAATGCTTATATGTATGTCCATTACGGTCCTGAAATTGTCCAATATGTTTCTGATTGGGTTAAATGGACTCAAAGTAAAGGAGAAAACTTCCCACCAGCTGGAACTTTTAATCAGGACAGATTTGAGCGCTTATAATATGTCTTAAGGGAGGTAGATAGTCCGCGACTGAATTTTCTGTAACTTAAAGAAAAAAGAATGAATTGATCTAAGTTACAAGAGCTGTTTGTGCTGAAGAGAGAGAGAGAGGGAGAGAGAGGGGGGTGGGGTACCCCTAGGGGGTTAATGAGCAATTTGCAAGCAGAGCAGAGAAAATGTGAGCTTTCGTCAGTTTGAAGGTCCCTATAGGTGGAGCCTTCAAGATCCCTTTATTCCCCCCACTGCTACTCGAAGCTTCGTTTAGAGTTAAGTTCAATATTATAGGAGTATCGATACATACCTTTATCTATGTGTTTGTTTGTGTGCAATGAAGTATTTGTATGTGAACTTTAATGTGTTTTCTTCCCTGGATTGTTTTTTGTGTGTGTAGTTGGGCACTTTAGAGTCGAAAGCCCCATATTAGATTAAAGGAAAAGTTTATTCAAATACTCCAAAGTTTTGAGTATAAGGTTTGAGTTGAGATTTCTGGCAAAAATCGTAATTTGAAGGGAGTGTAAAGATAAGACAGGGCTTGCCTTTATCTCATCCTTGAGATGAACCAACCCTTGTACCAGCCCCTCGCAGACTAGTAGGGAATAACCCTCATCATCAGCTTCCAAGTTGATTGGGATTAATACATACGAGTTCGTATTCTAAAATCCTGAGAAAAAGAAATTACTTGAAATTCGGAAAGATTCAAGGAAAACGAAAAGACATAAACACAAGGTCTAGGTGGTTCCAATGGATAAAAAGGGGTTTCTTAAGAAGAGATGAATTAAATATTTAAGGAAATCTGCTTCCCAAAAGCACTGGAATTTGAATTGGGGACAATCTTGAGATGTAAAGTGCCGTGTAATTTAACAGGTTACTTTTGAATCACTAGGATGCTATTAAAGATAAATAATGTGTCGATAAACATACGGAAATTATAACTTGGATCCAAATCATTAGACATGAAAAAGAGGTTGTTTTAATTTTGATAGTGTAAATTACAGTTAAAAATTCGAGGTTTGGTTCTTGATAAAGTTCTCAAAAGGGAATTTTCATTTTAAAAGGTCTGACAACAATTGGCACTAATTCAAATGCTGCAAGCTTTTGTGTTTGTAAAGTCTGTTCCCAAAATATGAAGCTAAGCTCAAGACCTTGGCAAAGTTTGGCAGAAATCCAATTTTTGGCCGAGTTAATGAATCTGGGATAATTCCAAAAGAAAAGGGTCAGGCACAATTTAGTGGGTTTCTTTTAAGACAATAAAATCTTTTGAGAAAAAGAAAAGGAAGCAAAACTTGTCAATACCTGATTTCTGTTTTAAAACTGTTATGAGAATACTTGATTGGATTGTAATGTCTCTCCAGACAACCTGAACAAGATAAGATGGGAGCTGTTGCAAGTGTAAACTGGTATGAGGCAAGTAGGAGAATGAGTCAGGGAAAGAGGACATAATGTACAAACTGTTTTAAGGGAAATGAATTTGATAATCTGGCCATCAACTGAGGCATTGGAACTGCACAGGGGGAGATAAGCAAAGATCTAGAGACAGAGATCCCCGTTGAAATGGAATAGTTAATATGGCCTAAAGAGTATTCAAACATTTTAAACAATCCAAGACAATAGAGAAACTGAACTCCAGAGAACCTTAGGATGACCATGGTCAGGAAAGAAAACTTAGAGGTAAAACTACGAGGAATCTGTAGTTCAGGAATTGAAATGTAAGGAGAAATAATACTTAACAACAATTTACCACAAGATGGATACAGGTAAAGGGAAAGCTGGAAAAAGGCTAAATAGATGTATTACTGACTATATTAATGTGCCTGTGAGCTGCAAAAAGTAAAACCACAGGATTAACACCTTGAGGACAGGCAGAGTTAAGCGGTTCCCAGAGAGAACCATCACTGGAGGTGAAGATACTGAGCCATTGAAAGATAGGATAAGAAGGTGCATTGTTGAGTTGTTTAAGGAATTGAGGTCTGACATGAGACAGCAGCAGGAGAGAGTAAACTGGAAGGAGTTTACCCACATGGATTCAGATCAGGGAACTCATTTCACAGGGAGAGACATTAAAGAAGTGTGTAATCTTATGGAGATTAAACAGAAATTCCATATTCCTTACCACCCCCAGAGTCCAGGGATAGTGGAAAGGATGAACTGAACTTTTAAAACAAATCAATCAAGAGACAGGGAACAGCCCAATATTCTAATGCGCCGTGGGCTACCCCAAGCAGGACCGCCAGGTTCACCCCATTTGAAATGATAACAGGTAAGGGCCATGCAATTACCTGAAGGTATTATAGTAGGAGGTGTAGGGCCACAGAAAGGAAAAATACAGGACAATGAAAGGGAATTAAGTAGGTGATTACATGAGTGGAGAGAGGAAGTTAGAGACTGACAGATGATTAAGGATATGGAAACAGGCAAATCCAAAGAGCAACAATGGACCATACCAGGTAATTATGACAGGTGATACATACGCACTTGTAGATATGGGAACGGGAAGTAAATGGAGGCATTACACACAGTTAAAGATACATGACAATTGACCAAGCGGTAACCCAGAGAACGGGAGCCGATGTTAATGTCTCCACAGATCTACGATCCTGGTCGTGGGCCTATCAGGCAACAAGGTCGGGGATCATCACTGCTCATCCCGCACCGCAGGAGGAACTTTGGTACAGCACGGACAGTGCCGAATGCGACAGGCAACGGGGAATGATAAATGTAACAGTAGGAGAACAAGTGCTTTCAAATTGTAGTAAGGGTTTGCTTCAGGTCGAGCATGGGAGGTCCCCCACTACCCAGCCACCTCCCACCTCTACTTTCACAGTCTGAGTAGAGATAATTGAAGCCCCTCAAACCACAGCGACTGATCCATCTTGTCCGACTATGCACCCAGGACCGACGAATGGTTTGGTACTGGTTAATCAGAAGTTTTGTATGATAATGTACACCATGAGCTGGTACCCGTAGTCTTGAATGTATCCGGTGTCGTCCTGCCCCAATGGTGCTCAACCCATACCCAAGCACTCTATACGGCTCTGAGGCGCCAATTGATGACTGAAGCAGTTCAGTTCAGTGGCGAGATGCGATCAGGCTTGGGAGGGAACCGCGTTAAGCGCAGCCTGATAAATGATGCCACTATGATATTCAACATTGTTGGACATCATTGGTTAATCCAAAGTCTGGCTACCGTGCTCGAAAGTCATGCGGGGACTATCAATAAATTAACGGAAATAGGAAAAAATATTTCAGACAAAGCGAGCAGAAATGACGTTTGCAACACCTATGGATCTTGGGCACTGGAACAAGCCCGAGAAAATTTAAGACAGACTAAAGAAGGGGTAGTCCCTTCATGGGTAACTAATGAGCATCTATTGAATCTCTCACGACACAAGAATCCTGACTTGACCGGTTTCCAGCTCAGGGGTTTAACACGTGTATGTAGAATGAATGTTGAATGTATAGTGAATAGTAATACGCTAATAGGCATTGTATTAGTAATACCTGTCATACCGATGTCAATGACATAACCCAGGCAAGACGCCCACACTGACTGCCCAGCCATGGGGCCCATTTGTACACCTACAAATGGACTTTATACAAATGCCTAAATGTATGGAATATAATGATGTTTTAGTTCTAGTATGTTTGTTCTCGCGATGGGTGGAAGCGTATCCCACCCGACGAAATGATGCTGTTGTTGTTGTAAAATTGTTGTTCATTTTACGGCTAAAGTGATAAAGGAACTGTGGAAGGCCTTAAAATGCAACCATCACCTTTCCTGCCCATACCACCCCCAGTCTACTGGAGCGGTGGAAAGACAAAATGGTATTCTGAAAAAACAAACTAAATTATGTGAAGAAACTGGTTTGAAAGGGCCTGAAGCTCTACCCCTGGTGCTCATGACTATGCGCTCTCACCCTAACCGTACCACCTCCCTCTCTCCTTATGAAGTTGTAATGGGACGTCCTATGCGCTTCCCAGTGACCCCACCCTTGTCTGCTAGGGAAATGGACATCCACGCTATGGATGAGGGAATGATTACAGACTGTATAGTGCTCACTAATTCTCTCATGAGCTTGCGTATACAGGGAGTAGAAGCTCAGAAAAAGCCCACCATTGAAGACTGCCATCAATACCAGCCCGGGGACCTAGTCCTAGTAAAGACCTTCAGGAGAAAAAAAAAACTGTTTGGAACCTCGATGGGAAGGGCCTTTCCAAGTCCTGCTCACCACCCATACGGCCGTAAAGGTTGAAGGACGCCCTTGTGGATCCACGCCTCGCACGTCAAGCGGACGCTGACCTCGGCCGGAAGTGCTTGTGCAAGAACTTTAACTGAGCCGTCGGAATGCTGACTCTGATTTGGATCCTGTCCTGCGCGGTCCTGGCGGGGACATGGAATACCAATTCTGCGGTTCAACGAATGCAGGCCGTAGCCTCGCAAGTTCATCGGACTAAATGTTGGATTTGTACTCATTTTCCTGTATGCAAGACAGCAGCTGAATTGCGTGAGAGGGTGGAAAGGACCCTACCTTGTGCTGCTAACAACTCGAACGGCCCTGAAGGTTAAAGGGAAGGAAGACTGGGTCCACGCCATTCGCTGTAAAAGACATTGTCCGGCAACAATATAGCAGCTGTTACCAAGTGATCTAACTTGTACTATGTATTGAAACGGAAGGTTTGAGTAATTTTTATAAATAAGATTCTTGGTGGTCTGTAATACTAGGTTGGTTCTCCGGTTGGGGAAGTTGGTTGCTATACGTTTTAATTGGGTTGGTCGTAGCCTGTGTTATAGGGTGTTGTGCATGTATTGCTTTGTGGATTTGCTGTTCCCATGTTATTAACAGTGTCTCTACTGGATGAGGAGGAACTCCAGTTGTCCCTCAATTGACGCGCACTGGCCCCAGCGAAACCCACTGGTGGGGAGAAAAAGTTTACCCCGCCAGGGATCGGCCTTCCCCTTATGGTTATGAGCCCCCTTATGACGATGAAGATACTATTCCTCATTGGTATTAATCTAGAAGATTAACAAGGTGGGATGGTGGAAGAATAAAATACATCTACAGGACAACTAAGGGTTAAACGGTTAAAACCATAGTGGAATACTACAGCACAGTTCCCTCTCTTGTTCTAGCAGGTACACCTGCAGCTGCCAGCTAACTGAGCAGGGAAGGAGAAAAGGAGTATCATAAACAAGCTTCCTAGAATCCTCGAGACAAGGCGAGGATGTCTGCCCCCAACACAAAGAGACAGGATCAAGCAATGGTCATCTGTTCTCTAGAGTGTACACCCCCTAGCACTAAAGATAAGGTCAAGCATGGTTATCTATTCTCTGTCTCACTTTTTTATTACCAGATGGGCTTCCCCCAATATCCTGTATAGTCATAAATTAGAATAGACTAATTGTGTGTTGCAGGCCAAAGACAATGATTCTCAATGTAATTAATTATTGAAGGTTAGACAGTCTTATCACCTTCAAGCTCTTTGATATGTACAACTTTTACTATAAATATGTGTGTACTGTGATGCTTCCTCAGAGTGCCGGCTAGCTCCATTGTAAGCTGCTGGGCTCTCCGTGATATCATGATTCCATAAAGACTTCCGAGACAAACCTGCTGGGTCTGAGTGTTCACTCCGATTTCCGCGACAGAAACCATTGACAATAGACCCACCGAATTTTATAATTGAAAAGCATTATGAAAAGCAAAAGGCTGTGAACAGAAATACCAATGGAGCCAGTGACTGAGTCCACGACAGCACTCAGCTTCCGCCATAGAGTCGTAGAGTTATATAGCACAGAAACAGGCCCTTCGGCCCATCGGGTCTGTGCTGACCATCAAGCACCTGTCCCATTCTAAACCCATTTCCCAGCACTTGGCCGGTAGCCCTGTATGCTAGGGCGTTTCAGGTGCTCACCGAAACACTTTCTAAATGTTAGGGGTTCCTGCCTCAAGGAGAGTGGCCCAGATTCCAACCACCCTCTGGGTGATTTTTTTTTGTCCTCGAATCACCTCTAAAAATGTTTTCTTCATCCCTGTCCTAAAACAGTGCCACCCACCCCCCCCGTTCAGGACTCACGCACAAGAGGAAACATCACTTCCCCGTCCACCTTGTCAAGGTCGTTCAGGATCTTACGCACTTGAGTCAAGTCACCTCCTGCCCCTTACCTTAAATGTCCGGCCCATGGTGACTGGCACCTCCGCTAAGGGGAAAGGTTCCTTCCTATCTACCCTATCCATCCTCCTCATCATTTTGTATACCTCCCTCAGCCGTCTCTGCTCCAAGGTAAACAAAGCCAGCATACCCAGTCTTTCTTCAGTTGGCCACCAGCATTTTATGGTGGTTATAAAACTGAGTGAGATCCAGGACAAAGCAAGACACTGCACTGCCCCATGAATGGGGCTACCTGGTGGTTTGAGAGGTGAGTGAGATCCAGGAAAATGCAAGACTCTGCACTGCCCCATGAATGGGGCTACCTGGTGGTTTGAGAGGTGAGTGAGATCCAGGACAAAGCAAGACCCTGCACTGCCCCATGAATGGGGCTACCTGGTGGATTGAGAGGTGAGTGAGATCCAGGACAATGCAAGGCCCTGCACTGCCCCATGAATGGGGTTAGCTGGTGGTTTGGGAGGTGAGTGAGATCCAGGACAATGCAAGACCCTGCACTGCCCCATGAATGGGGCTACCTGGTGGTTTGGGAGGTGAGTGAGATCCAGGACAATGCAAGACCCTGCACTGTCCCATGAATGGGGCTACCTGGTGGTTTGAGAGGTGAGTGAGATCCAGGGCAATGCAAGACCCTGCACTGCCCCATGAATGGGGCTACCTGGTGGTTTGGGACCTGAGTGCGATCCAGGACAATGCAAGACCCTGCACTGCCCCATGAATGGGGCTACCTGGTGGTTTGGGCACTGAGTGAGGTCCAGGACAATGCAAGACCCAGCACTGCCCCATGAATGGGGTTACCTGGTGGTTTGGGACTTGAGTGAGATCCAGGAAAATGCAAGACCCTGCACTGCCCCATGATTGGGACTTCCTGGTGGTTTGAGAGGTGAGTGAGATCCAGAACAATGCAAGACCTGCACTGCCCCATGAATGGGGCTACCTGGTGGTTTGAGATGTGAGTGAGATCCAGGAAAATGCAAGATCCTGCACTGCCCCATGAATGGGGCTACCTGGTGGTTTGGCAGGTGAGTGAGATCAAGGACAATGCAAGACCTGCACTGCCCCAAGAATGGGGCTACCTGGTGGTTTGGGACCTGAGTGAGATCCAGGACAATGCAAGACCCTGCACTGCCCCATGAAGGACGCTTCCTGGTGGTTTGGGAGGTGGGGGAGATCCAGGACAATGCAAGAGTCCGCACTGCCCCATGATTGGGGCTACCTGGTGGTATGGGAAGTGAGTGAGATCCAGGACAATGCAAGACACTGCACTGCCCCATGCATGGGGCTACCTGGTGGTTTGGGAGGTGGGAGAGATCCAGGACAATGCAAGACTCCTCACTGCCCCAAGAATGGGGCAACCTAGTGTTTGGAGAGGTGAGTGAGGTCCAGGACAATGCAAGATCCTGCACTGTCCCATGACTGGGGCTACCTGGTGGTTTGAGAGGTGAGTGAGATCCAGGACATTGCAAGCCACTGCACTGCCCCATGACTGGGGCTACCTGGTGGTTTGATAGCTGAGTGAGATCCAGGACAATGCAAGACCCTGCACTGCCCCATGAATGGGGCTACCTGGTGGTTTGGGCACTGAGTGAGGTCCAGGACAATGCAAGACCCTGCACTGCCCCATGAATGGGGCTACCTGGTGGTTTGATAGCTGAGTGAGATCCAGGACAAAGCAAGACCCTGCACTGCCCCATGAATGGGGCTACCTGGTGGTTTGAGAGGTGAGTGAGATCCAGGACAATGCAAGACCCTGCACTGCCCCGTGACTGGGGCTACCTGGTGGTTTGATAGGCGAGTGAGATCCAGGACAAAGCAAGACCCTGCACTGCCCCATGACTGGGGTTAGCTGGTGGTTTGAGAGGTGAGTTAGATCCAGGAGAATGCATGACCCTGCACTGCCACATGACTGGGGTTATCTGGTGGTTTGAGAGGTGAGTGAGATTCAGGACAATGCAAGACCCTGCAATGCCCCATGAATGGGGCTACCTGATGGTTTGGGCACTGAGTGTGGTCCAGGACAATGCAAGACCCTGCACAGCCCCATGAATGGGTCTACCTGGTGGTTGGGCACTGAGTGTGATCCAGGACAATGCAAGACCCTGCACTGCCCCATGACTGGGGCTTCCTGGTGGTTTGGGTGGTGGGGGAGATCCATGACAATGCAAGACCCCGCACTGCCCCATGAATGTGGCTTCCTGGTGGTTTGGGAGATGGGAGAGATCCAGGACAATGCAAGACCCCGCACTGCCCCATGAATGGGGCTACCTGGTGGTTTGAGAGGTGAGTGAGGTCCAGGACAATGCAAGACCCTTCACTGTCCCAGGAATGGGGCTACCTGGTGCTTTGAGAGGTGAGTGAGGTCCAGGACAATGCAAGAACCTGCACTGCCCCATGAATGGGGCTACCTGGTGGTTTGAGTGGTGAGTGAGATCCAGGACAATGCAAGACCCTGCACTGCCCCATGACAGGGGCCTTCTGGTCGTTTGTGCACTGAGTGAGATCCAGGACAATGCAAGACCCTGCACTGCCACATGAAGGGGGCAACCTGGTGGTTTGAGAGGTGGGTGAGATCCAGGACAATGCAAGACACTGCACTGCCATATGAATGGGGCTACCTGGTGGTTTGGGCACTGAGTGAGGTCCAGGACAATGCAAGATCCTGCACTGCCCCATGAATGGGGCTACCTCATGGTTTGGGCACTGAGTGAGGTCCAGGACAAAGCAAGACCCTGCACTGCCTCATGAATGGGGCTACTTGGTGGTTTGGGAGGTGAGTGAGATCCAGGACAATGCAAGACCCTGCACTGCCCCATGACTTGGGCTTCCTGGTGGTTTGGGAGGTGGGGGAGATCCAGGACAATGCAAGACAACACACTGCCCCATGAATGGGGCTTCCTGGTGGTTTGGGAGGTGGGAGAGATCCAGGACATTGCAAGACCCTGCACTGCCCCATGAATGGGGCTACCTGGTTGTTTGGGAGGTGAGTGAGATCCAGGACAATGCAAGACCCTGCACTGCCCCATGAATGTGGTTACCTGGTGGTTTGAGATGTGAGTGAGATCCAGGACAATGCAAGTCCCTGCACTGCCCCATGAATGGGGCTACCTGGTGGTTTGGGCACTGAGTGTGATCCAATACAATGCAAGAACCTGCACTGCCCCATGAATGGGGCTAACTGTTGGTTTGGGAGGTGAGTGAGATCCAGCACAATGCAAGCCCCTGCACTGCCCCATGAATGGGGTTACCTGGTGGTTTGGGCACTGAGTGAGATTCAGGACAATGCAGGACCCTGCACTGCCCCATGAATGGGGTTACCTGGTGGTTTGGGCACTGAGTGAGATTCAGGACAATGCAGGACCCTGCACTGCCCCATGAATGGGGCTTCCAGGTGGTTTGGGAGGTGGGAGAGATGCAGGACAATGCAAGACGCCGCACTGACCCATGAATGGGGCAACCTGTTGGTTTGAGAGGTGAGTGAGGTTCAGGACAATGCAAGACCCTGCACTGTCAAATTACTGGGGCTAGCTGGTGGTTTGAGAGGTGAGTGAGGTCGAGGAAATTGCAAGACCCTGCACTGCCACATGAATGGGGTTACCTGGTGGTTTGAGAGGTGAGTGAGATCCAGGACAATAAAGACCCTGCACTGCCCCATGACTGGGGCTACCTGGTGGTTTGGGCACTGAGTGAGATCCAGGACAATGCAAGACCCTGCACTGCCCCATGAATGGGGCTACATGGTGGTTTGGGAGGTGAGTGAGATCCAGGACAATGCAAGACCCTGCACTGTCCCATGAATGTGCTTACCTAGTGGTTTGAGAGGTGAGTGAGATCCAGGAAAATGCAAGACCCTGCACTGCCCCATGACTGGGGCTACCTGGTGGTTTGGGCACTGAGTGAGATCCAGGACAATGCAAGACCCTGCACTGCCCCATGAATGGGGTTACCTGGTGGTTTGGGAGGTGAGTGAGATCCAGGACAATGCAAGACACTGCACTGCCCCATGAATGGGGCTACCTGGTGGTTTGGGAGGTGTGGGAGATCCAGCACAATGCAAGACCCTGCACTGCACCATGAATGGGGTTACCTGGTGGTTTAGGCACTGAGTGAGATCCAGGACAATGCAAGACCCTGCACTGCCCCATGACTGTGGCTACCCTGGTGGTTTGAGAGGTGAGTGAGATCCAGGACAATGCTAGACCCTGCACTGCCCCATGAATGGTGTTACTTGGTGGTTTGAGAGGTCAGTGAAATCCAGGACAATGCAAGACCCTGCACTGCCCCATAAATGGGGCAACTTGGTGGTTTGGGAGGTGAGTGAGATCCAGGACAATGCAAGACCCTGCACTGCCCCATGAATGGGGCTACCTGGTGGTTTGAGAGGTGAGTGAGATCCAGGACAATGCAAGACCCTGCACTGCCCCATGAATGGGGCTACCTGATGGTTTGGGCACTGAGTGAGGTCCAGGACAATGAAAGACCCTGCACTGCCCAATGAATGGGGCTACTTGGTGGTTTGGGCACTGAGTGAGATCCAGGACAATGCAAGACCCTGCACTGCCCCATGAATGGTGCTACCTGGTGGTTTGAGAGGTGAGTGAGATCCAGGACAATGCAAGACCCTGCAGTGCCCCATGACTGGGGCTTCCTGGTTGTTTGGGAGGTGGGGGAGATCCAGGACAATGCAAGACCCTGCACTGCCCCATGAATGGGGATTCCTGGTGGTTTGGGATGTGGGGGAGATCCAGGACAATGCAAGACCCCGCACTGCCCCATGAATGGGGCTACCTGGTGGTTTGAGAGGTGAGTGAGTTCCAGGAAAATGCAAGACCCTGCACTGTCGCATGACTGGGGCTACCTGGTGCTTTGAGAGGTGAGTGAGGTCCAGGACAATGCAAGACCCTGCAATGCCCCATGAATGGGGCTACCTGATGGTTTGGGCACTGAGTGTGGTCCAGGACAATGCAAGACCCTGCACAGCCCCATGAATGGGTCTACCTGGTGGTTGGGCACTGAGTGTGATCCAGGACAATGCAAGACCCTGCACTGCCCCATGACTGGGGCTTCCTGGTGGTTTGGGTGGTGGGGGAGATCCATGACAATGCAAGACCCCGCACTGCCCCATGAATGTGGCTTCCTGGTGGTTTGGGAGATGGGAGAGATCCAGGACAATGCAAGACCCCGCACTGCCCCATGAATGGGGCTACCTGGTGGTTTGAGAGGTGAGTGAGGTCCAGGACAATGCAAGACCCTTCACTGTCCCAGGAATGGGGCTACCTGGTGCTTTGAGAGGTGAGTGAGGTCCAGGACAATGCAAGAACCTGCACTGCCCCATGAATGGGGCTACCTGGTGGTTTGAGTGGTGAGTGAGATCCAGGACAATGCAAGACCCTGCACTGCCCCATGACAGGGGCCTTCTGGTCGTTTGTGCACTGAGTGAGATCCAGGACAATGCAAGACCCTGCACTGCCACATGAAGGGGGCAACCTGGTGGTTTGAGAGGTGGGTGAGATCCAGGACAATGCAAGACACTGCACTGCCATATGAATGGGGCTACCTGGTGGTTTGGGCACTGAGTGAGGTCCAGGACAATGCAAGATCCTGCACTGCCCCATGAATGGGGCTACCTCATGGTTTGGGCACTGAGTGAGGTCCAGGACAAAGCAAGACCCTGCACTGCCTCATGAATGGGGCTACTTGGTGGTTTGGGAGGTGAGTGAGATCCAGGACAATGCAAGACCCTGCACTGCCCCATGACTTGGGCTTCCTGGTGGTTTGGGAGGTGGGGGAGATCCAGGACAATGCAAGACAACACACTGCCCCATGAATGGGGCTTCCTGGTGGTTTGGGAGGTGGGAGAGATCCAGGACATTGCAAGACCCTGCACTGCCCCATGAATGGGGCTACCTGGTTGTTTGGGAGGTGAGTGAGATCCAGGACAATGCAAGACCCTGCACTGCCCCATGAATGTGGTTACCTGGTGGTTTGAGATGTGAGTGAGATCCAGGACAATGCAAGTCCCTGCACTGCCCCATGAATGGGGCTACCTGGTGGTTTGGGCACTGAGTGTGATCCAATACAATGCAAGAACCTGCACTGCCCCATGAATGGGGCTAACTGTTGGTTTGGGAGGTGAGTGAGATCCAGCACAATGCAAGCCCCTGCACTGCCCCATGAATGGGGTTACCTGGTGGTTTGGGCACTGAGTGAGATTCAGGACAATGCAGGACCCTGCACTGCCCCATGAATGGGGTTACCTGGTGGTTTGGGCACTGAGTGAGATTCAGGACAATGCAGGACCCTGCACTGCCCCATGAATGGGGCTTCCAGGTGGTTTGGGAGGTGGGAGAGATGCAGGACAATGCAAGACGCCGCACTGACCCATGAATGGGGCAACCTGTTGGTTTGAGAGGTGAGTGAGGTTCAGGACAATGCAAGACCCTGCACTGTCAAATTACTGGGGCTAGCTGGTGGTTTGAGAGGTGAGTGAGGTCGAGGAAATTGCAAGACCCTGCACTGCCACATGAATGGGGTTACCTGGTGGTTTGAGAGGTGAGTGAGATCCAGGACAATAAAGACCCTGCACTGCCCCATGACTGGGGCTACCTGGTGGTTTGGGCACTGAGTGAGATCCAGGACAATGCAAGACCCTGCACTGCCCCATGAATGGGGCTACATGGTGGTTTGGGAGGTGAGTGAGATCCAGGACAATGCAAGACCCTGCACTGTCCCATGAATGTGCTTACCTAGTGGTTTGAGAGGTGAGTGAGATCCAGGAAAATGCAAGACCCTGCACTGCCCCATGACTGGGGCTACCTGGTGGTTTGGGCACTGAGTGAGATCCAGGACAATGCAAGACCCTGCACTGCCCCATGAATGGGGTTACCTGGTGGTTTGGGAGGTGAGTGAGATCCAGGACAATGCAAGACACTGCACTGCCCCATGAATGGGGCTACCTGGTGGTTTGGGAGGTGTGGGAGATCCAGCACAATGCAAGACCCTGCACTGCACCATGAATGGGGTTACCTGGTGGTTTAGGCACTGAGTGAGATCCAGGACAATGCAAGACCCTGCACTGCCCCATGACTGTGGCTACCCTGGTGGTTTGAGAGGTGAGTGAGATCCAGGACAATGCTAGACCCTGCACTGCCCCATGAATGGTGTTACTTGGTGGTTTGAGAGGTCAGTGAAATCCAGGACAATGCAAGACCCTGCACTGCCCCATAAATGGGGCAACTTGGTGGTTTGAGAGGTGAGTGAGATCCAGGACAATGCAAGACCCTGCACTGCCCCATGAATGGGGCTACCTGGTGGTTTGAGAGGTGAGTGAGATCCAGGACAATGCAAGACCCTGCACTGCCCCATGAATGGGGCTACCTGATGGTTTGGGCACTGAGTGAGGTCCAGGACAATGAAAGACCCTGCACTGCCCAATGAATGGGGCTACTTGGTGGTTTGGGCACTGAGTGAGATCCAGGACAATGCAAGACCCTGCACTGCCCCATGAATGGTGCTACCTGGTGGTTTGAGAGGTGAGTGAGATCCAGGACAATGCAAGACCCTGCAGTGCCCCATGACTGGGGCTTCCTGGTTGTTTGGGAGGTGGGGGAGATCCAGGACAATGCAAGACCCTGCACTGCCCCATGAATGGGGATTCCTGGTGGTTTGGGATGTGGGGGAGATCCAGGACAATGCAAGACCCCGCACTGCCCCATGAATGGGGCTACCTGGTGGTTTGAGAGGTGAGTGAGTTCCAGGAAAATGCAAGACCCTGCACTGTCGCATGACTGGGGCTACCTGGTGCTTTGAGAGGTGAGTGAGGTCCAGGACAATGCAAGAACCTGCACTGCCCCATGAATGGGGCTACCTGGTGGTTTGAGAGGTGAGTGAGATCCAGGACAATGCAAGAACCTGCACTGCCCCATGAATGGGGCTACCTGGTGGTTTGAGAGGTGAGTGAGATCCAGGACAATGCAAGACCCTGCACTGCCCCATGAATGGGGCTACCTGGTGGTTTGAGAGGTGAGTGAGATCCAGGACAATGCAAGACCCTGCACTGCCCCATGAATGGGGTTACCTGGTGGTTTGAGAGGTGAGTGAGATCCAGGACAATGCAAGACCCTGCACTGCCCCATGACTGGGGCTACCAAGTGGTTTGGGCACTGAGTGAGATCCAGGACAATGCATGAAACTGCACTGCCCCATGAATGGTGCTACCTGGTGGTTTGAGAGGTGAGTGAGTTCCAGGACAATGCAAGACCCTGCACTGCCCCATGACTGGGTCTACCTGGTGGTTTGGGAGGTGGATGAGATCCAGGACAATGCAAGACCCTGCACTGCCCCATGACTGGGACTTCCTTCTGGTTTGGGAGGTGGGGGTGATCCAGGACAATGCAAGACCCCGCACTGCCCCATGAATGGGGCTTCCAGGTGGTTTGGGAGGTGGGAGAGATGCAGGACAATGCAAGACGCCGCACTGCCCCATGAATGGGGCAACCTGTTGGTTTGAGAGGTGAGTGAGGTCGAGGACAATGCAAGACCCTGCACTGTCGAATGACTGGGGCTAGCTGGTGGTTTGAGAGGTGAGTGAGGTCCTGGAAATTGCAAAACCCTGCACTGCCACATGAATGGGGTTACCTGGTGGTTTGAGAGGTGAGTGAGATCCAGGACAATGCAAGACCCTGCACTGCCCCATGACTGGGGCTACCTGGTGGTTTGGGCACTGAGTGAGATCCAGGACAATGCAAGACCCTGCACTGCCCCATGAATGGGGCTACCTGGTGGTTTGTGAGGTGAGTGATATCCAGGACAATGCAAGACCCTGCACTGCCCCATGAATGGGGCTACCTGGTGGTTTGGGAGGTGTGGGACATCCAGCACAATGCAAGACCCTGTACTGCCCCATGAATGGGGTTACCTGGTGGTTTGGGCACTGAGTGAGATCCAGGACAATGCAAGACCCTGCAGTGCCCCATGACTGTGGCTACCCTGGTGGTTTGAGAGGTGAGTGAGATCCAGGACAAAGCAAGGCCCTGCACTGCCCCATGAATGGGGCTTCCTGGTGATTTGAGAGGTGAGTGAGATCCAGGACAATGCAAGACCCTGCACTGCCCCATGACTGGGGCTTCCTGGTGGTTTGGGAGGTGGGGGAGATCCAGGACAATGCCAGAACCCGCACTGCCCCATGAATGGGGCTTCCTGGTGGTTAGGGAGGTGGGGGAGATCCTGGACAATGCAAGACCCCGCACTGCCCTATGAATGGGGCTACCTGGTGGTTTGAGAGGTGAGTGAGTTCGAGGACAATGCAAGACCCTGCACTGCCCCATGAATGGGGCTACCTGGTGGTTTGAGAGGTGAGTGAGCTCCAGGAAAATGCAAGACCCTGCACTGCCCCATGAATGGGGCTACCTGATGGTTTGGGCACTGAGTGGGGTCCAGGACAATGCAAGACCCTGCACTGCCCCATGAATGGGGCTACCTGGTGGTTTGGGCACTGAGTGAGATCCAGGACAATGCAAGACCCTGCACTGCCCCATGAATGGTGCTACCTGGTGGTTTGGGAGGTGAGTGAGATCCAGACAATGCATGACCCTGCACTGCCTCATGAATGGGGCTAGCTGATGGTTTGAGATGTGAGTGAGATCCAGGACAATGCAAGACCCTGCACTGCCCCATGAACGGGGCTACCTGATGGTTTGGGCAGTGAGTGAGGTCCTGGACAAAGCAAGACCCTGCACTGCACCATGAATGGGGATTCCTGGTGGTTTGGGATGTGGGGGAGATCCAGGACAATGCAAGACCCCGCACTGCCCCATGAATGGGGCTACCTGGTGGTTTGAGAGGTGAGTGAGTTCCAGGAAAATGCAAGACCCTGCACTGTCGCATGACTGGGGCTACCTGGTGCTTTGAGAGGTGAGTGAGGTCCAGGACAATGCAAGAACCTGCACTGCCCCATGAATGGGGCTACCTGGTGGTTTGAGAGGTGAGTGAGATCCAGGACAATGCAAGAACCTGCACTGCCCCATGAATGGGGCTACCTGGTGGTTTGAGAGGTGAGTGAGATCCAGGACAATGCAAGACCCTGCACTGCCCCATGAATGGGGCTACCTGGTGGTTTGAGAGGTGAGTGAGATCCAGGACAATGCAAGACCCTGCACTGCCCCATGAATGGGGTTACCTGGTGGTTTGAGAGGTGAGTGAGATCCAGGACAATGCAAGACCCTGCACTGCCCCATGACTGGGGCTACCAAGTGGTTTGGGCACTGAGTGAGATCCAGGACAATGCATGAAACTGCACTGCCCCATGAATGGTGCTACCTGGTGGTTTGAGAGGTGAGTGAGTTCCAGGACAATGCAAGACCCTGCACTGCCCCATGAATGGGGCTACCTTATGGTTTGGGCACTGAGTGAGGTCCAGGACAATGCAAGAACCTGCACTGCCCCATGAATGGGGCTACTTGGTGGTTTGGGAGGTGAGTGAAATCCAGGACAATGCAAGACCCTGCACTGCCCCATGACTGGGTCTACCTGGTGGTTTGGGAGGTGGATGAGATCCAGGACAATGCAAGACCCTGCACTGCCCCATGACTGGGACTTCCTTCTGGTTTGGGAGGTGGGGTGATCCAGGACAATGCAAGACCCCGCACTGCCCCATGAATGGGGCTTCCAGGTGGTTTGGGAGGTGGGAGAGATGCAGGACAATGCAAGATGCCGCACTGCCCCATGAATGGGGCAACCTGTTGGTTTGAGAGGTGAGTGAGGTCGAGGACAATGCAAGACCCTGCACTGTCGAATGACTGGGGCTAGCTGGTGGTTTGAGAGGTGAGTGAGGTCCTGGAAATTGCAAAACCCTGCACTGCCACATGAATGGGGTTACCTGGTGGTTTGAGAGGTGAGTGAGATCCAGGACAATGCAAGACCCTGCACTGCCCCATGAATGGGGCTACCTGGTGGTTTGAGAGGTGAGTGAGATCCAGGACAATACAAGACCCTGCACTGCCCCATGAATGGGGCTACCTGGTGGTTTGGGAGGTGAGTGAGATCCAGGACAATGCAAGACCCTGCACTGCCCCATGACTGGGGCTACCTGGTGGTTTGGGCACTGAGTGAGATCCAGGACAATGCAAGACCCTGCACTGCCCCATGAATGGGGCTACCTGAGCCACCAGGTGAGTTTCCAATCTCCACCTCCCAAACTAACCGGGTTTGGAAACCAACAGCCGCT
>NW_027598932.1:0-34223 GCF_964194155.1 Cetorhinus maximus
GGAGCGTGAAGGGGAGGGAGCGTGAAAGGGATAGAATGAAGGGGAGAGTGTTTGAAGGGCAGAGAGTGTGAAGGGGAGAGAAAGTGAAGGGGAGAGACAGTGAAGGGAAGCGAGAGTAAAGGGGAGACAGTGTAGGGGGGGAGAGTGTCAAGGGGAGCAAGAGTGAAGGGGAGCGAGAGTGAAGGGGAGGGAGCGTGAAGGGGATAGAATGAAGGGGAGAGTGTTTGAAGGGCAGAGAGTGTGAAGAGGAGAGAGAGTGAAGGGAAGCGAGAGTGAAGGGGAGAGACAGTGAAGGGGAGAGAGTGAAGGAGAGAGATTGGATGGAAGAGTCTGAAGGGCAGAGTGTATGAAGGGGAGGGAGAGTGAAGAGAAGAGAGTGATGGGGAGAAAGTGAAGGGGAGAGAGAGTGAAGTGGAGTGGGTGTTAAGGGCTGAGAGAGTGTAGAGGCGAGAGAGTGCAGGGCAGAGAGTGAAATGGAGAGTGTCTGAATGGGAGAGAGTGTTAATGGAAGCAAGAGTGAAGGGGAGAAAGTGTCAAGGGGAGAGAGAGTGAAAGGGAGAGAGAGTGAAGGGGAGAGAGAGTGAAGGTGAGAGAGAGTGAATGGGAGAGAGAGTGAAGTGGAGAGAGAGTGAAGGGGAGAGAGAGTGAAGGGGAGAGAGAGTGAAGTGGAGAGAGAGTGAAGTGGAGAGAGAGTGAAGGGGAGAGAGAGTGAAGGGGAGAGAGAGTGAAGTGGAGAGAGAGTGAAGGGGAGAGAGAGTGAAGGGGAGAGGGAGTGAAGGGGAGAGAGAGTGAAGGGAAGAGAGTTTGCAGGGAAGAGAGTGTGCAGGGGAGAGTGAGTGAAGGGGAGAGAGTGAATGGGAGAGAGAGTGTCGGGTGGAGAGTGTTAAGGGGAGAGAGAGTGAATGGGAGAGGGCGTGATGGGGAGAGCTTGAAGCGGAGCTCGAATGAAGGGGAGAGAGAGTGTCAGGGAGCGAGTCTGAAGGGAAGCGAGAGTGAAGGGGAGAGAGCGTGAAGGGGAGAGAATGAAGGGGAGAGAGAGTGAAGTGGAGAGAGTGTGAAGGGAAGAGAGTGTGAAGGGGACAGAGAGTGAAGGGGAGAGATTGTGTAGGGTAGATAGCGTGAAGGGGAGAGAGTAAAGGAGAGAGAGAGTGGATAGAAGAGTGTGAAGGGCGGAGGGTATGAAGGGGAGGGAGAGTGAAGACAGTGAAGGGGAGAAAGCGAAGGGGAGAGAGAGTTAAGTGGAGTGGGTGTGAAGGGGTGAGAGAGTGAAGGGGAGAAAGATTTAAGGGAAGTGAGAGTGAAGGGAAGTGAGAGTGAAGGAGAGAGAGTGAAGGGGAGATAGAATGAAGGGAAGACAGTTTACAGGGAAGAGAGTGTGCAGGGGAGAGAGAGTGAAGGGGAGAGAGAGTGAAGTGTAGAGAGATAGAAGGGGAAAGAGAGTGAAGAGGAGAGAGAGTGAAGGGGAGAGAGAGTGAAGGGGAGAGAGAGTGAAGGGGAGAGAGAGTGAAGGGAGAAAGAGTGAAGGGCCGAGAGTGTAAAGGGGAGAGAGAGTAAAGGGGAGAGAGAGTAAAGGGGAGAGAGAGTGAAGGGGAGAGAGAGTGAAGGGGAGTGAGAGTGAAGGGGAGAGAGTTTGCAGGGAAGAGAGTCTGCAGGGGAGACTTAGTGAAGGGGATAGAGTGAATGGGAGGGAGAGTGAAGGGGAGAGATTGAAGGGGAGTTAGAATGAAGGGGAGAGAGGGCGTCAGGGAGAGTGTGTGAAGGGAAGCAAGAGTGAAGGGGATAGAGTGTATGGGGAGACATTGTGAAGGGGAGAGTGAGTGAAGAGGAGCGAGAGTGAAGGGGAGCGAGAGTGAAGGGGAGCGAGAGTGAAGGGGAGGGAGCATGAAGGGAGAGAATGAAGTGCAGAGAGTGTGACGGGCAGAGAGTGTGAAAGGGAGAGAGAGTGAGGGGATTGTTTGTGAAGGGGGCCAGTGTGTAGGGGTGAGAGTGAAGGGGAGAGAGTGTTTCGGGGAGAGTGTGTGAAGGGAAGCGAGAGTGAAGGGGAGAGAGTGCAGGAGAGAGAGAGTGAAGAGCAGAGTGAGTGAAGAGGAGAGAGAGTGAAGGGGAGAGAGAGTGAAGGAGAGAGAGAGTGAAGGAGAGAGTGTGAATGGGAGGGTGAGTGAAGGGGAGAGAGAGTGAAGGGGAGAGAGTGAATGGGAGGGAGAGTGAAGAGGAGAGCTTGAAGGGGAGAGAGCATGCTTGGGACAGAATGTGAAGGGGAGCGAGAGTGCAGGGGGGGAGCGTGAAGGTGAGAGATTGAAGGGGAGCTCGAATGAAGGGGAGAGAGTTTTTCGGGGAGAGAGTGTGAAGGGAAGCGAGAGTGAAGGAGGGAGAGTGAAAAGGAGAGAGATTATGGCGAGAGTGTGTGAAGTGGAAGGAGAGTGAAGGGGAGAGAGAGTGGAGGGGAGAGAGAGTGAAGGGGAGAGAGAGTGAAGGGGAGAGAGAGTGAAGGAGAGAGAGAGTGAAGGAAAGCGAGAGTGACGGGGAGAGAGAGTGAAGGGGAGAGAGAGTGAAGGGGAGAGAGAGTGAAGGGGAGAGAGAATGAAGGGGAGAGAGAGTGAAGGGAAGAGAGAGAGAAGGGGAGAGGGAGTGAAGGGGAGAGAGAGTGAAGGGGAGAGAGAGTGAAGGGGAGTGAGAGTGAAGTGAAGAAAGTTTGCAGGGAAGTGAGTGTGAAGGGGAGCGAGCACGAAGGGGAGGGAGCGTGAAGGGGAGAGATTGAAGGGGAGCTCGAATGAAGGGGAGAGAGAGTGTATGGGGGGTGAGAGTGAAGGGTAGCAACAGGGAAGGAGAGGGAGAGTGAAGTGGAGAGAGCGTGTAGGGGATAGAATGAAGGGGAGAGTATTTGAAGGGCAGAGAGTGTGAAGGGGAGAGAGAGTGAAGGGGAGAGAAAGTGAAGGGAAGCGAGAGTCAAGGGGAGAGAGTGTAGGGCAGGAGAGTGTGAAGGGGAGCGAGAGTGAAGGGGAGGGAGCTTGAAGGGGATAGAATGAAGGGGAGAGTGTTTGATGGGCAGAGAGTGTGAAGGGACGCGAGAGTGAAGGGGAGAGACAGTGATGGGGAGAGAGTGAAGGGGAAAGAGTTTGCAGGGTAGAGAGTGTGCAGGGGAGAGAGAGTGAAGGGCAGAGAGTTTTTTGGGAGAGAGTGTGAAGGGGAGTGAGATTGAAAGGGAGGGTGCGTGAAGGGGAGAGAATGAAGGGGAGGTAGTGTGAAGGGCATAGAGTGTGAAGGGGATAGAGAGTGAAGGGGAGAGAGAGTGAAGGGGAGAGAGAGTGAAGGGGAGAGAGTGTGAAGGGATGTGACAGTGAAGGGGAGAGATTGAAGGGGTGAGCGAGTGGAGGGGAGAGTTTGGAAGGGAGAGTGTGAAGGGGAGAAAGTGTCAAGGGGAGTGAGAGTGAAGGAGAGAGAGTGAAGGGGAGAGAGAATGAAGGGAACAGAGTTAACAGGGAAGGGAATGTGCAGGGATGAGAGAGTGAAGGGGAGAGAGAGTGAAGGGGAGAGAGATTGAAAGGGAGAGAGAGTGAAGGGGAGAGAGATTGAAGGGGAGAGGGAGTGAAGGTGAGAGAGAGTGAAGGGGAGAGAGAGTGAAGGGGAGAGAGAGTGAAGGGGAGAGAGAGTGAAGGGGAGAGAGAATGAAGGGAAGCGAGAGCGAAGGAAAGAGAGAGTGAAGGGGAGAGAGAGTGAAGGGGAGAGAGTGTGAAGGGATGTGACAGTGAAGGGGAGAGATTGAAGGGGTGAGTGAGTGGAGGGGAGAGTTTGGAAGGGAGAGTGTGAAGGGGAGAAAGTGTCAAGGGGAGTGAGAGTGAAGGAGAGAGAGTGAAGGGGAGAGAGAATGAAGGGAACAGAGTTAACAGGGAAGGGAATGTGCAGGGATGAGAGAGTGAAGGGGAGAGAGAGTGAAGGGGAGAGAGATTGAAAGGGAGAGAGAGTGAAGGGGAGAGAGAATGAAGGGGAGAGGGAGTGAAGGTGAGAGAGAGTGAAGGGGAGAGAGAGTGAAGGGGAGAGAGAGTGAAGGGGAGAGAGAGTGAAGGGGAGAGAGAATGAAGGGAAGCGAGAGCGAAGGAAAGAGAGAGTGAAGGAGAGAGTGTGAATGGGAGGGTGAGTGAAGGGGAGAGAGAGTGAAGGGGAGAGAGTGAATGGGAGGGAGAGTGAAGAGGAGAGCTTGAAGGGGAGAGAGCATGCTTGGGACAGAATGTGAAGGGGAGCGAGAGTGTAGGGGGGGAGCGTGAAGGTGAGAGATTGAAGGGGAGCTCGAATGAAGGGGAGAGAGTTTTTCGGGGAGAGAGTGTGAAGGGAAGCGAGAGTGAAGGAGAGAGAGTGAAAAGGAGAGAGATTATGGCGAGAGTGTGTGAAGTGGAAGGAGAGTGAAGGGGAGAGAGAGTGGAGGGGAGAGAGAGTGGAGGGGAGAGAGAGTGAAGGGGAGAGAGAGTGAAGGGGAGAGAGAGTGAAGGGGAGAGAGAGTGAAGGGGAGAGAGAGTAAAGGGAAGCGAGAGTGAAGGGAAGCGAGAGTGAAGGGAAGCGAGAGTGAAGGAGAGAGAGAGTGAAGTGGAGAGACTGAAGGGGAGAGAGAGTGAAGGGGAGAGAGAGTGAAGGGGAGAGAGTGAAGGGGAGAGAGTGAAGGGGAGAGAGAGTGAATGGGAGAGAGAGTGTCGGGTAGAGAGTGTGAAGGGGAGCGAGAGTGAAGGTGAGGGAGCGTGAATGGGAGAGATTGATGGGGAGCTCGAATGAAGGGGAGAGAGAGTGTCAGGGAGAGAGTGTGAAGGGAAGCGAGAGTGAAGGGGAGAGAATGAAGGGAAGTGACAGTGAAGGGAAGCGAGAATGAAGGCGAGAGAGAGTGTAGGGGAGAGAGAATGAAGGGAAGAGAGTTTACAAGGTAGAGAGTGTGCAGGGGAGAGAAACTGAAGGGGTGAGAGAGTGAAGAGGAGAGAGATTGAAGGGGGGAGAGAGTGAAGGGGCGAGGGAGATAAGGGAAGAGAGTTTCCAGGGGAGAGAGAGTGAAGGGGAGAGAGTGAATGGGAGGGAGAGTGAAGGGGAGAGAGAGTGAAGGGGAGCGAGAGTGAAGGGGAGCGAGAGTGAAGGGGAGCAAGCGTGAAGGGGAGAGATTGAAGGGGAGCTCTAATGAAGGGAAGGGAGAGTGAATGGTAGAGAGTGTGAAGGGGAGGGAAGGAAGGGGAGAGAGTGTGAAGGGGACAAAGAGTAAAGGGGGATTGATTGTGAAGGGGGACAGTGTAAAGGGGAGAGAGTGAAGGGGAGAGAGAGTCTCGGGGAGAGAATGTGAAGGGAAGCGAGAGTGAAGGGGAGAGAGTGATGGGGAGAGCGAATAGAGGGGAGAGTGTGGAAGGGAGAGTGTGAAGGGGACAAGGTGTGAAGGGGAGAGAGAGTGTAGTGGAGTGGGTGTGAAGGGGTGAGAGAGTGAAGGGGAGAAAGATTTAAGGGAAGTGAGAGTGAAGGGAAGTGAGAGTGAAGGAGAGAGAGTGAAGGGGAGATAGAATGAAGGGAGGAGTGTTTACAGGGAAGAGAGTGTGCAGGGGAGAGAGATTGAAGGGGAGAGAGAGTGAAGGGGAGAGAGAGTGAAGAGTAGAGAGATTGAAGGGGAAAGAGAGTGAAGAGGAGAGAGAGTGAAGGGGAGAGAGAGTGAAGGGGGGAGAGAGTGAAGGGGAGAGAGAGTGAAGGGAGAGAGAGTGAAGGGCAGAGAGTGTAAAGGGGAGAGAGAGTAAAGGGGAGAGAGAGTAAAGGGGAGAGAGAGTGAAGGGGAGAGAGAGTGAAGGGGAGTGAGAGTGAAGGGGAGAGAGTTTGCAGGGAAGAGAGTGTGCAGGGGAGAGAGAGTGAAGGGGATAGAGTGAATGGGAGGGAGAGTGAAGGGGAGAGATTGAAGGGGAGTTAGAATGAAGGGGAGAGAGGGCGTCAGGGAGAGTGTGTGAAGGGAAGCAAGAGTGAAGGGGATAGAGTGTATGGGGAAACATTGTGAAGGGGAGAGTGAGTGAAGAGGAGCGAGAGTGAAGGGGGGCGAGAGTGAAGGGGAGGGAGCATGAAGGGGAGGGAGCGTGAAGGGAGAGAATGAAGTGCAGAGAGTGTGACGGGCAGAGAGTGTGAAAGGGAGAGAGAGTGAGGGGATTGTTTGTGAAGGGGGCCAGTGTGTAGGGGTGAGAGTGAAGGGGAGAGAGTGTTTCGGGGAGTGTGTGTGAAGGGAAGCGAGAGTGAAGGGGAGAGAGTGCAGGAGAGAGAGAGTGAAGAGCAGAGTGAGTGAAGAGGAGAGAGAGTGAAGGGGAGAGAGAGTGAAGGGGAGAGAGAGTGAAGGGGAGAGAGAGTGAAGGGGAGAGAGAGTGAAGGGGAGAGAGAGTGAAGGAAAGCGATAGTGACGGGGAAAGAGAGTGAAGGGGAGAGAGAGTGAATGGGAGAGAGAGTGAAGGGAAGAGAGAATGAAGGGGAGAGAGAGTGAAGGGAAGAGAGAGAGAAGGGGAGAGGGAGTGAAGGGGAGAGAGAGTGAAGGGGAGAGAGAGTGAAGGGGAGTGAGAGTGAAGTGAAGAAAGTTTGCAGGGAAGTGAGTGTGAAGGGGAGCGAGCGCGAAGGGGAGGGAGCGTGAAGGGGAGAGATTGAAGGGGAGCTCGAATGAAGGGGGGAGAGAGTGAAGGGTAGCAACAGTGAAGGAGAGGGAGAGTGAAGTGGAGAGAGCGTGTAGGGGATAGAATGAAGGGGAGAGTATTTGAAGGGCAGAGAGTGTGAAGGGGAGAGAGAGTGAAGGGGAGAGAGAGTGAAGGGAAGCAAGAGTCAAGGGGAGAGAGTGTAGGGCGGGAGAGTGTGAAGGGGAGCGAGAGTGAAGGGGTGGGAGCTTGAAGGGGATAGAATGAAGGGGAGAGTGTTTGATGGGCAGAGAGTGTGATGGGAAGCGAGAGTGATGGGGAGAGACAGTGATGGGGAGAGAGTGAAGGGGAAAGAGTTTGCAGGGTAGAGAGTGTGCAGGGGAGGGAGAGTGAAGGGCAGAGAGTTTTTTGGGAGAGAGTGTGAAGGGGAGTGATATTGAAGGGGAGGGTGCATGAAGGGGAGAGAATGAAGGGGAGGTAGTGTGAAGGGCATAGAGTGTGAAGGGGATAGAGATCGAAGGGGAGAGAGAGTGAAGGGGAGAGAGAGTGAAGGGGAGAGAGTGTGAAGGGATGTGACAGTGAAGGGGAGAGTTTGAAGGGGTGAGCGAGTGGAGGGGAGAGTTTGGAAGGGAGAGTGTGAAGGGGAGAAAGTGTCAAGGGAAGTGAGAGTGAAGGAGAGAGAGTGAAGGGGAGAGAGAATGAAGGGAACAGAGTTAACAGGGAAGGGAATGTGCAGGGGTGAGAGAGTGAAGGGGAGATAGAGTGAAGGGGAGAAAGATTGAAAGGGAGAGAGAGTGAAGGGGAGAGAGAATGAAGGGGAGAGGGAGTGAAGGTGAGAGAGAGTGAAGGGGAGAGAGAGTGAAGGGGAGAGAGAATGAAGGGGAGAGAGAGTGAAGGGGAGAGAGAATGAATGGAAGCGAGAGCGAAGGAAAGAGAGAGTGAAGGAGAGAGTGTGAATGGGAGGGTGAGTGAATGGGAGAGAGAGTGAAGGGGAGAGAGTGAATGGGAGGGAGAGTGAAGAGGAGAGCTTGAAGGGTAGAGAGCATGCTTGGGACAGAATGTGAAGGGGAACGAGAGTGTAGGGGGGGGAGCGTGAATGTGAGAGATTGAAGGGGAGCTCGAATGAAGGGGAGAGAGTTTTTCGGGGAGAGAGTGTGAAGGGAAGCGAGAGTGAAGGAGAGAGAGTGAAAAGGAGAGAGATTATGGCGAGAGTGTGTGAAGTGGAGGGAGAGTGAAGGGGAGAGAGAGTGGAGGGGAGAGAGAGTGAAGGGGAGAGAGAGTGAAGGGGAGAGAGAGTGAAGGGGAGAGAGAGTGAAGGGGAGAGAGAGTGAAGGGGAGAGATAGTGAAGGGGAGAGAGAGTGAAGGGAAGCGAGAGTGAAGGGAAGCGAGAGTGAAGGAGAGAGAGAGTGAAGTGGAGAGACTGAAGGGGAGAGAGAGTGAAGGGGAGAGAGAGTGAAGGGGAGAGAGTGAAGGTGAGAGAGTGAAGGGGAGAGAGAGTGAATGGGAGAGAGAGTGTCGGGTAGAAAGTGTGAAGGGGAGCGAGAGTGAAGGTGAGGGAGCGTGAATGGGAGAGATTGATGGGGAGCTCGAATGAAGGGGAGAGAGAGTGTCAGGGAGAGAGTGTGAAGGGAAGCGAGAGTGAAGGGTAGTGAATGAAGGGAAGTGAGAGTGAAGGGAAGCGAGAATGAAGGCGAGAGAGAGTGAAGGGGAGAGAGAATGAAGTGAAGAGAGTTTACAAGGAAGAGAGTGTGCAGGGGAGAGAAACTGAAGGGGAGAGAGAGTGAAGAGGAGAGAGAGTGAAGGGGAAAGATGGTGAAGGGGCGAGGGAGTGAAGGGAAGAGAGTTTCCAGGGGAGTGAGAGTGAAGGGGAGAGAGTGAATGGGAGGGAGTGTGAAGGGTAGAGAGAGTGAAGGGGAGCGAGAGTGAAGGGGAGCGAGAGTGAAGGGGAGGGAGAGTGAAGGGGAGCAAGCGTGAAGGGGAGAGATTGAAGGGGAGCTCGAATGAAAGGAAGGGAGAGTGAATGGTTGAGAGTGTGAAGGGGAGGGAAGGAAGGGGAGAGAGTGTGAACGGGAGAAAGAGTAAAGGGGGATTGATTGTGAAGGGGGACAGTGTAAAGGGGAGAGAGTGAAGGGGAGAGAGAGTCTCGGGGAGAGAATGTGAAGGGAAGCGAGAGTGAAGGGGAGAGAGTGATGGGGAGAGCGAGTAGAGGGGAGAGTGTGGAAGGGAGAGTGTGAAGGGGAGAAGGTGTGAAGGGGAGAGAGAGTGAAGAGGAGAGAATGTGAAGGGGAGAGAGTTTGAAGGGGACAGAGAGTGAAGGGGAGAGATTGTGTAGGGTAGATAGCGTGAAGGGGAGAGAGTGACGGAGAGAGAGAGTGGATAGAATGGTGTGAAGGGCAGAGGGTATGAAGGGGAGGGAGAGTGAAGCGAGTGAAGTGGAGAAAGTGAAGGGGAGAGAGAATGAAGTGGAGAGTGTGTGAAGGGGTTTGAGAGTGAAGGGGAGAGTGTGAAGGGGAGAGAGATTATTGCGAGAGTGTGTGAAGGGAAGAGACTGCAGGGCAGAGAGTGAAGGGGAAAGTGTGTTAAGGGGAGAGAGAGTGAAGGGAACAGAGTTTACAGGGAAGAGAATGTGCAGGGGTGAGAGAGTGAACGGGCGAGAGAGTGAAGGAGAGAGTGAGTGAAGGGGAGAGAGAGAGAAGGGAAGCGAGAGTGAAGGAGAGAGAGTGTGCATGGGAGAGAGAGTGAAGGGGAGAAAGAGTGAAGGGGATTGATTGTGAAGGAGGACAGTGTGAAGGGGAGAGAGTGAAGGGGAGAGAGAGTGTCGGGGAGAGAATGTGAAGGGAAGTGAGAATGAAGGGGAGAGATTGAAGGGGAGAGAGTGAAGGGGATAGCCAGTGGAGGGGAGAGTATGGAAGGGAGAGTGTGAAGGGGAGAAGGTGTGAAGGGGAGAGAGATTATTGCGAGAGTGTGTGAAGGGAAGAGAGTGCAGGGCAGCGAGTGAAGGGGATAGTGTGTGAAGGGGAGAGAGAGTGAAGGGTAGAGAGTGTGAAGGGGAGAGAGTGAAGGGGAGAGATAATGAAGGGAACAGAGTTTACAGGGAAGAGAATGTGCAGGGGTGAGAGAGTGAATGGGCGAGAGAGTGATGGGGAGAGTGAGTGAAGGGGAGAGAGAGTGAAGGGAAGCGAGTGTGAAGGAGAGAGAGTGTGCATGGTAGAGAGAGTGAAGGGGAGAGAGACTGAAGGGGAGAGAGAGAAAAGGGGAGAGAGAGTGAAGGGGAGTGAGAGTGAAGGGGAGAGAGAGTGAAGGGGAGAGAGAGTGAAGGGGAGTGAGAGTGAAGGGGAGAGAGAGTGAAGGGGAGAGAGAGTGAAGGGGAGAGAGAATGAAGGGAAGAGAGTTAACAGGGAAGAGAGTGTGCATGGGAGAGAGTGAAGGGGAGGGAGTGTGAATGGGAGATTTTGAAGGGGAGAGAGATTGTGAAGGGGAGAGAGAGTGAAGGGGAGAGAGCGTGAAGTGGAGAGATTGAAGGGGAGCTCGAATGAAGGGAAGCGAGTGTGAAGGGGAGAGAGTGTGAAGGGGAGGGAATGAAGGGGAGAGAGTGTGAATGGGAGAAAGAGTGAAGGGGATTGATTGTGAAGGGGGACAGTGTGAAGGGGAGAGAGTGAAGGGGAGAGAGAGTGTCGGGGAGAGAATGTGAAGGGATGTGAGAGTGAAGGGGAGAGATTGAAGGGGAGAGAGTGAAGGGGATAGCGAGTGGAGGGGAGAGTGTGGAAGGGAGAGTGTGAAGGGGAGAAGGTGTGAAGGGGAGAGAGAGTGCGAGGAGAGAATGTGAAGGGGAGAGAGTGTGAAGGGGACAGAGAGAGAAGGGGAGAGATTGTGTAGGGTAGATAGCGTGAAGGGGAGAGAGTGAAGGAGACAGGGAGTAGATAGAAGAGTGTGAAGGGCAGAGGGTATGAAGGGGAGTGAGAGTGAAGAGAGTGAAGGGGAGAAAGTGAAGGGGAGAGAGAATGAAGTGGAGAAGGTGTGAAGGGTTGTGAGAGTGAAGGGGAGAGAGAGTGAATGAGAGAGAGATTGAAGGGAAGTGAGAGTGAAGGGAAGCGAGAGTGAATGGGAGAGTGTGAAGGGGTGAGAGATTATTGCGAGAGTGTGTGAAGGGGAAAGAGTGCAGGGCAGAGAGTGAAGGGGAGATTGTGTGAAGGGGAGAGCGTGTGAATGGAAGCAAGAGTTGAGGGGAGAAAGTGTCAAGGGGAGAGAGAGTGAAGGAGAGAGAGTGAAGAAGAGAGAGTGAAGGGGAGAGAGAGTGAAGGGGAGAGAGAGTGAAGGGGAGAGAGAGTGAAGTGAAGCGAGAGTGAAGTGAAGCGAGAATGAAGGAGGGAGAATGTGCATGGGACAGAGAGTGAAGGGGAGAGAGTGTGAAGGGGAGAGAGAGTGAAGGTGAGAGAGTGAATGGGAGGGAGAGTGAAGGGGAGAGATTGAAGGGGAGAGAGATTGTGAATGGGAGCGAGAGTGAAGGGGAGAGAGCCTGAAGAGGAGAGATTGAAGGGGAGCTCGAATGTAGTGGAGAGAGAGTGCCGGGGAGAGTGTGTATGTGGAGAGAGTTTACGGGGAGAGAGTGTGAAGGGGAGCGAGAGTGAAGGGGAGAGAGTGTATGTGGAGAGAGTGTATGGGGAGAGGGTGTGAAGGGGAGCGAGAGTGAAGGGGAGAGCGTGCATGGGGAGAGAGTGTGAAGGGGAGCGAGAGTGAAGGGGAGGGAGCGTGAAGGGGAGGGAATGAAGGGGAGAGTGTGTGAATGGCAGAGAGTGTGAAAGGGAGAAAGAGTGTAGGGGATTGTTTGTGAAGGGGGACAGTGTGAAGGGGAGAGAGTGAAGGGGAGAGAGAGTGACGGGGAGAGAGTGTGAAGGGAAGCGAGATTGAAGGGGAGAGATTGAAGGGGAGAGCGAGTGGAGGGGAGAGTGTGTAAGGGAGAGTGTGAACGGGAGAAGGTGTGAAGGGGACAGAGAGTGGAGGGGAGAGCTTGTATAGGGTTGATAGCGTGAAGGGGAGAGAGTGAAGGAGAAAGAGAGTGGATAGAAGAGTGTGAAGAGCAGAGGTTATGAAGGGGAAGGAGATTGAAGAGAGTGAAGGGTAGAAAGTGAATGGGAGAGAGAGTGAAGTGGAATGGTTATGAAGGGGAGAGAGAGTGAAGGGGAGAGATAGTGAAGGGGAGAGAGAGTGAAGGGGAGAGAGTGTGAATGGAAGCAAGAGTGAAGGGGAGAAAATGTCAAGGGGAGAGAGAGTGAAGGGGAGAGAGTGAAGGGGAGAGAGAATGAAGGGAACAGAGTTAACAGGGAAGAGAATGTGCAGGAGTGAGAGAGTGAAGGGGAGAGAGAGCGAAGGGGAGAAAGTGAAAGGGAGAGAGATTGAATGGGAGAGAGAATGAAGGGGAGAGAGAGTGAAGGTGAAAGAGAGTGAAGGGGAGAGAGAGTGAAGGAAGGAGAGAGAGAGTGAAGGGGAGAGAGAGTGAAGGGGAGAGAGAGTGAAGGGGAGAGAGAGTGAAGGGGAGAGAGAATGAAGGGAAGAAAGTTAACAGGGAAGAGAGTGTGCATGGGAGAGAGTGAAGGGGAGGGAGTGTGAATGGGAGATTTTGAAGGGGAGAGAGATTGTGAAGGGGAGAGAGCGTGAAGTGGAGAGATTGAAGGGGAGCTCGAATGAAGGGAAGCGAGTGTGAAGGGGAGAGAGTGTGAAGGGGAGGAAATGAAGGGGAGAGAGTGTGAATGGGAGAAAGAGTGAAGGGGATTGATTGTGAAGGGGGACAGTGTGAAGGGGAGAGAGTGAAGGGGAGAGAGAGTGTCGGGGAGAGAATGTGAAGGGAAGTGAGAGTGAAGGGGAGAGATTGAAGGGGAGAGAGTGAAGGGGATAGCGAGTGGAGGGGAGAGTGTGGAAGGGAGAGTGTGAAGGGGAGAAGGTGTGAAGGGGAGAGAGAGTGCGAGGAGAGAATGTGAAGGGGAGAGAGTGTGAAGGGGACAGAGAGAGAAGGGGAGAGATTGTGTAGGGTAGATAGCGTGAAGGGGAGAGAGTGAAGGAGACAGGGAGTAGATAGAAGAGTGTGAAGGGCAGAGGGTATGAAGGGGAGTGAGAGTGAAGAGAGTGAAGGGGAGAAAGTGAAGGGGAGAGAGAATGAAGTGGAGAAGGTGTGAAGGGGTGTGAGAGTGAAGGGGAGAGAGAGTGAATGAGAGAGATTGAAGGGAAGTGAGAGTGAAGGGAAGCGAGAGTGAAAGGGAGAATGTGAAGGGGAGAGAGATTATTGCGAGAGTGTGTGAAGGGGAAAGAGTGCAGGGCAGAGAATGAAGGGGAGATTGTGTGAAGGGGAGAGCGTGTGAATGGAAGCAAGAGTGGAGGGGAGAAAGTGTCAAGGGGAGAGAGAGTGAAGGGGAGAGAGTGAAGGGGAGAGAGAGTGAAGGGGAGAGAGAGTGAAGGGGAGAGAGAGTGAAGGGGAGAGAGCGTGAAGTGGAGAGATTGAAGGGGAGCTCGAATGAAGGGAAGCGAGTGTGAAGGGGAGAGAGTGTGAAGGGGAGGGAATGAAGGGGAGAGAGTGTGAATGGGAGAAAGAGTGAAGGGGATTGATTGTGAAGGGGGACAGTGTGAAGGGGAGAGAGTGAAGGGGAGAGAGAGTGTCGGGGAGAGAATGTGAAGGGATGTGAGAGTGAAGGGGAGAGATTGAAGGGGAGAGAGTGAAGGGGATAGCGAGTGGAGGGGAGAGTGTGGAAGGGAGAGTGTGAAGGGGAGAAGGTGTGAAGGGGAGAGAGAGTGCGAGGAGAGAATGTGAAGGGGAGAGAGTGTGAAGGGGACAGAGAGAGAAGGGGAGAGATTGTGTAGGGTAGATAGCGTGAAGGGGAGAGAGTGAAGGAGACAGGGAGTAGATAGAAGAGTGTGAAGGGCAGAGGGTATGAAGGGGAGTGAGAGTGAAGAGAGTGAAGGGGAGAAAGTGAAGGGGAGAGAGAATGAAGTGGAGAAGGTGTGAAGGGTTGTGAGAGTGAAGGGGAGAGAGAGTGAATGAGAGAGAGATTGAAGGGAAGTGAGAGTGAAGGGAAGCGAGAGTGAATGGGAGAGTGTGAAGGGGTGAGAGATTATTGCGAGAGTGTGTGAAGGGGAAAGAGTGCAGGGCAGAGAGTGAAGGGGAGATTGTGTGAAGGGGAGAGCGTGTGAATGGAAGCAAGAGTTGAGGGGAGAAAGTGTCAAGGGGAGAGAGAGTGAAGGAGAGAGAGTGAAGGGGAGAGAGAGTGAAGGGGAGAGAGAGTGAAGGGGAGAGAGAGTGAAGGGGAGAGAGAGTGAAGTGAAGCGAGAGTGAAGTGAAGCGAGAATGAAGGAGGGAGAATGTGCATGGGACAGAGAGTGAAGGGGAGAGAGAGTGAAGGGGAGAGAGAGTGAAGGTGAGAGAGTGAATGGGAGGGAGAGTGAAGGGGAGAGATTGAAGGGGAGAGAGATTGTGAATGGGAGCGAGAGTGAAGGGGAGAGAGCCTGAAGAGGAGAGATTGAAGGGGAGCTCGAATGTAGTGGAGAGAGAGTGCCGGGGAGAGTGTGTATGTGGAGAGAGTTTACGGGGAGAGAGTGTGAAGGGGAGCGAGAGTGAAGGGGAGAGAGTGTATGTGGAGAGAGTGTATGGGGAGAGGGTGTGAAGGGGAGCGAGAGTGAAGGGGAGAGCGTGCATGGGGAGAGAGTGTGAAGGGGAGCGAGAGTGAAGGGGAGGGAGCGTGAAGGGGAGGGAATGAAGGGGAGAGTGTGTGAATGGCAGAGAGTGTGAAAGGGAGAAAGAGTGTAGGGGATTGTTTGTGAAGGGGGACAGTGTGAAGGGGAGAGAGTGA
Organism: Cetorhinus maximus; assembly: GCF_964194155.1. NCBI lineage: Eukaryota > Metazoa > Chordata > Chondrichthyes > Lamniformes > Cetorhinidae > Cetorhinus > Cetorhinus maximus. The sequence goes on from NW_027598932.1 coordinate 14,451, forward strand.
AGGGGAGAGAGAGTGACGGGGAGAGAGTGTGAAGGGAAGCGAGATTGAAGGGGAGAGATTGAAGGGGAGAGCGAGTGGAGGGGAGAGTGTGTAAGGGAGAGTGTGAACGGGAGAAGGTGTGAAGGGGACAGAGAGTGGAGGGGAGAGCTTGTATAGGGTTGATAGCGTGAAGGGGAGAGAGTGAAGGAGAAAGAGAGTGGATAGAAGAGTGTGAAGAGCAGAGGTTATGAAGGGGAAGGAGATTGAAGAGAGTGAAGGGTAGAAAGTGAATGGGAGAGAGAGTGAAGTGGAATGGTTATGAAGGGGAGAGAGAGTGAAGGGGAGAGATAGTGAAGGGGAGAGAAGTGAAGGGGAGAGAGTGTGAATGGAAGCAAGAGTGAAGGGGAGAAAATGTCAAGGGGAGAGAGAGTGAAGGGGAGAGAGTGAAGGGGAGAGAGAATGAAGGGAACAGAGTTAACAGGGAAGAGAATGTGCAGGAGTGAGAGAGTGAAGGGGAGAGAGAGCGAAGGGGAGAAAGTGAAAGGGAGAGAGATTGAATGGGAGAGAGAATGAAGGGGAGAGAGAGTGAAGGTGAAAGAGAGTGAAGGGGAGAGAGAGTGAAGGAAGGAGAGAGAGAGTGAAGGGGAGAGAGAGTGAAGGGGAGAGAGAGTGAAGGGGAGAGAGAGTGAAGGGGAGAGAGAATGAAGGGAAGAGAGTTAACAGGGAAGAGAGTGTGCATGGGAGAAAGTGAAGGGGAGGGAGTGTGAATGGGAGATTTTGAAGGGGAGAGAGATTGTGAAGGGGAGAGAGCGTGAAGTGGAGAGATTGAAGGGGAGCTCGAATGAAGGGAAGCGAGTGTGAAGGGGAGAGAGTGTGAAGGGGAGGAAATGAAGGGGAGAGAGTGTGAATGGGAGAAAGAGTGAAGGGGATTGATTGTGAAGGGGGACAGTGTGAAGGGGAGAGAGTGAAGGGGAGAGAGAGTGTCGGGGAGAGAATGTGAAGGGAAGTGAGAGTGAAGGGGAGAGATTGAAGGGGAGAGAGTGAAGGGGATAGCGAGTGGAGGGGAGAGTGTGGAAGGGAGAGTGTGAAGGGGAGAAGGTGTGAAGGGGAGAGAGAGTGCGAGGAGAGAATGTGAAGGGGAGAGAGTGTGAAGGGGACAGAGAGAGAAGGGGAGAGATTGTGTAGGGTAGATAGCGTGAAGGGGAGAGAGTGAAGGAGACAGGGAGTAGATAGAAGAGTGTGAAGGGCAGAGGGTATGAAGGGGAGTGAGAGTGAAGAGAGTGAAGGGGAGAAAGTGAAGGGGAGAGAGAATGAAGTGGAGAAGGTGTGAAGGGGTGTGAGAGTGAAGGGGAGAGAGAGTGAATGAGAGAGATTGAAGGGAAGTGAGAGTGAAGGGAAGCGAGAGTGAAAGGGAGAATGTGAAGGGGAGAGAGATTATTGCGAGAGTGTGTGAAGGGGAAAGAGTGCAGGGCAGAGAATGAAGGGGAGATTGTGTGAAGGGGAGAGCGTGTGAATGGAAGCAAGAGTTGAGGGGAGAAAGTGTCAAGGGGAGAGAGAGTGAAGGGGAGAGAGTGAAGGGGAGAGAGAGTGAAGGGGAGAGAGAGTGAAGGGGAGAGAGAGTGAAGGGGAGAGAGAGTGAAGTGAAGCGAGAGTGAATTGAAGCGAGAATGAAGGAGAGAGAATCTGCATGGGAGAGAGAGTGAAGGGGAGAGAGAGTGAAAGGGAGAGAGAGTGAAGGTGAGAGAGTGAATTGGAGGGAGAGTGAAGGGGAGAGATTGAATGGGAGAGAGATTGTGAATGGGAGTGAGAGTGAAGGGGAGAGAGCGTGAAGAGGAGAGATTGAAGGGGAGCTTGAATGTAGTGGAGAGAGAGTGTCGGGGAGAGTGTGTATGGGGAGAGAGTGTACGGGGAGAGAGTGTGAAGGGGAGCGAGAGTGAAGGGGAGAGAGTGTATGTGGAGAGAGTGTATGGGGAGAGAGAATGAAGGGGAGCGAGTGTGAAGGGGAGAGCGTGCATGGGGAGAGAGTGTGAAGGGGAGCGAGAGTGAAGGGGAGCGAGAGTGAAGGGGAGGGAGCGTGAAGGGGAGGGAATGAAGGGGAGAGAGTGTGAATGGCAGAGAGTGTGAAAGGTAGAAAGAGTGTAGGGGATTTTTTGTGTAGGGAGACAGTGTGAAGGGGAGAGAGTGAAGGGGAGAGAGAGTGACGGGGAGAGAGTGTGAAGGGAAGTGAGATTGAAGGGGAGAGATTGAAGGGGAGAGCGAGTGGAGGGGAGAGTGTGTAAGGGAGAGTGTGAACGGGAGAAGGTGTGAAGGGACAGAGAGTGGAGGGGAGAGGTTGTATAATGTAGATAGCGTGAATGGGAGAGAGTGAAGGAGAAAGAGAGTGGATAGAAGAGTGTGAAGAGCAGAGGTTATGAAGGGGAAGGAGATTGAAGAGAGTGAATGGGAGAGAAAGTGAAGTGGAATGGTTATGAAGGGGAGAGAGAGTGAAGGGGTGAGATAGTGAAGGGGAGAGAGAGTGAAGGGGAGAGAGTGTGAATGGAAGCAAGAGTGAAGGGGAGAAAATGTCAAGGGGAGAGAGAGTGAAGGGGAGAGAGTGAAGGGGAGAGAGAATGAAGGGAACAGAGTTAACAGGGAAGAGAATGTGCAGGGGTGAGAGAGTGAAGGGGAGAGAGAGCGAAGGGGACAGAGTGAAAGGGAGAGAGATTGAATGGGAGAGATAATGAGGCGAGAGAGATTGAAGGTGAAAGAGAGTGAAGGGGAGAGAGAGTGAAGGAAGGAGAGAGAGTGTGAAGGGGAGAGAGAGTGAAGGTGAGAGAGAGAGAAGGGGAGAGAGAGTGAAGGGGAGAGAGAGGGAAGGTGAAAGAGAGTGAAGGGGAGAGAGAGTGAAGGAAGGAGAGAGAGAGTGAAGGGGAGAGAGTGTGAAGGTGAGAGAGAGTGAAGGGGAGAGAGAGTGAAGGGGAGAGAGAGTGAAGGGGAGAGAGAGTGAAGGGAAGCGAGAGTGAAGGGAAGGGAGATTCAAGGAGAGAGAGTGTGCAGGGGAGAGAGAGTGAAGGGGAGAGATTGAATGGGAGGGAGAGTGAATAGGAGAGATTGAAGGGGAGAGAGTGTGTTTGGGACAGAGTGTGAAGGGGTGCAAGAGTGAATGGGGGGAGCGTGAAGGTGAGAGATTGAAGGGGAGTTCGAATGAAGGGGAGAGAGTGTTTCAGGGAGAGAGAGTGAATGGGAGAGATTGTGAAGGGGAGAGAGAGTGAAGGGGGGAGAGTGAAGGGAAGCGAGAGTGAAGGGAAGCGAGAGTGAAGGAGAGAGAGTGAAGGGGAGAGAGTGAAGGGGAGAGAGAGTGGAGGGGAGAGAGAGTGAAGGGGAGAGAGTGAATGAGAGAGAGAGTGAAGGGGAGAGAGAGTGAATGGGAGAGAGAGTGAAGGGGAGAGAGTGAATGGGAGAGAGAGTGAAGGGGAGAGAGAGTGAATGGGAGAGAGAGTGTCCGGTAGAGTGTGTGAAGGGGAGTGAGAGTGAAGGGGAGGGAGAGTGTCAGAGAGAGAGTGTGAGGGGAAGCGAGAGTGAAGGGGAGAGAATGAAGGTGAGCGAATGTGAAAGGGTGAGAGATTGAAGGGGACAGTGTGAAGAGGAGAGAGATTAAAGGGAAGCGAGAGTGAAGGGGTGAGAGAGTGAAGAGGAGAGAGAGTGCAGGGAAGAGAGTGAAGGGGAGAGTGTTTGAAGGCAAGCCATTGTGATGCAGAGAGACTGAAGGGGGGTGGTATCTGTGAAAGGGAGAGAGTGTGATTGGAAGCAAAAGTGAAGGGGAGAAAGTGTCAAGGGGAGTGAGAGCGAAGGGGAGAGAGTGAAGGGGAGAGAGAATGAAGAAAACAGAGTTTACAGGGAAGAGAATGTGCAGGGGTGAGAGAGTGAAGGGGAGAGAGAGTGAAGGGGAGAGAGATTGAAGGAGAGAGATATTGAAGGGGAGAGAGATTGAAGGGAAGAGAGAGTGAAGGGAAGCGAGAGTGAAGGGGAGAGAGTGTGAAAGGGAGAAAGAGTGAAGGGTATTGTTTGTGAAGGGGAGAGAGTGAAAGGGAGAGAGAGTGTCGGGGAGAGAGCGTGAAGGGAAGTGAGAGTGAAGGGGAGAGATTGAAGGGGTGCGCGAGTGGAAGGGAGAGTGTGGAAGGGAGAGTGTGAAGGGGAGAAAGTGTGAAGGGGAGAGATAGTGAAGGGGAGAGAGAATGAAGGGAACAGAGTTTACAGGGAAGAGAATGTGCAGGGGTGAGAGAGTGAAGGGGAGAGAGAGTGAAGGGGAGAGAGATTGAAGGGGAGAGAGAGTGAAGGGGAGAGAGAATGAAGGGGAGAGAGAGTGAAGGTGAAAGAGAGTGAAGGGGAGAGAGAGTGAAGGAAGGAGAGAGAGAGTGAAGGGGAGAGAGTGTGAAGGTGAGAGAGAGAGAAGGGGAGAGAGAGTGAAGGGGAGAGAGAGTGAAGGGGAGAGAGAGTGAAGGGAAGCGAGAGTGAAGGGAAGGGAGATTCAAGGAGAGAGAGTGTGCAGGGGAGAGAGAGTGAAGGGGAGAGATTGAATGGGAGGGAGAGTGAATAGGAGAGATTGAAGGGGAGAGAGTGTGTTTGGGACAGAGTGTGAAGGGGAGCAAGAGTGAATGGGGGGAGCGTGAAGGTGAGAGCTTGAAGGGGAGTTCGAATGAAGGGGAGAGAGTGTTTCAGGGAGAGAGAGTGAATGGGAGAGATTGTGAAGGGGAGAGAGAGTGAAGGGGGGAGAGTGAAGGGAAGCGAGAGTGAAGGGAAGCGAGAGTGAAGGAGCGAGAGTGAAGGGGGGAGAGAGAATGAAGGGGAGAGAGAGTGAAGGTGAGAGAGAGTGAAGGGGAGAGAGAGTGAAGGGGAGAGAGAGTGAAGGTGAGAGAGAGTGAAGTTGAGAGAGAGTGAAGGGAAGAGAGAATGAAGGGAAGCGAGAGTGAAGGAAAGCGAGAGTGAAGGAGAGAGAGTGAATGGGAGGGTGAGTGAAGGGGAGAGAGAGTGAAGGGGAGAGAGAATGAAGGTGAGAGAGAGTGAAGTTGAGAGAGAGTGAAGGGGAGAGAGAGTGAAGGGGAGAGAGATTGAAGGGGAGAGAGAGTGAAGGGGAGAGAGAATGAAGGGAAGCGAGAGTGAAGGAAAGCGAGAGTGAAGGAGAGAGAGTGAATGGGAGGGTGAGTGAAGGGGAGAGAGAGTGAAGGGGAGAGAGTGAATGGGAGGGAGAGTGAAGAGGAGAGAATGAAGGGGAGAGAGCATGTTTGGGACAGAGTGTTAAGGGGAGCGAGAGTGAAGGGGGCTGCGTGAAGGTGAGAGATTGAAGGGGAGCTCGAATGAAGGGGAGAGAGTGTTTCGGGGAGAGAGTGTGAAGGGAAGCGAGAGTGAAGGAGAGAGAGTGAAGGGGAGAGAGATTATGGCGAGAGTGTGTGAAGGGGAGCGAGTGTGAAGGGGAGGGAGAGTGAAGGGGAGAGAGAGTGGAGGGCAGAGAGAGTGGAGGGGAGAGAGAGTGAAGGGGAGAGAGAGTGAAGGGGAGAGAGAGTGAAGGGAAGCGAGAGTGAAGGGAGACGAGAGTGATGGAGAAAGAGAGTGAAGTGGAGAGAGTGAAGGGTAGAGAGAGTGAAGGGGAGAGAGTGAAGGGGAGAGAGTGAAGGGGAGAGAGAGTGAATGGGAGAGAGAGTGTCGGGTAGAGAGTGTGAAGGGGAGCGAGAGTGAAGGTGAGGGAGCGTGATGGGGAGAGATTGAAGGGGAGCTCGAATGAAGTGGAGAGAGAGTGTCAGGGAGAGAGTGTGAAGTGAAGCGAGAGTGACGGGGAGAGAATGACGGGATGTGAGAGTGAAGGGAAGCGAGAGTGAAGGCGAGAGAGAGTGAAGGTGAGAGAGAATGAAGGGAAGAGAGTTTACAGGGAAGAGAGTGCGCAGGGGAGAGAAACTGAAGGGGAGAGAGAGTGAAGAGGAGAGAGAGTGAAGGGGAGAGAGAGTGAAGGGGTGAGGGAGTGAAGGGAAGAGAGTTTGCTGGGGAGAGAGAGTGAAGAGGAGAGAGTGAATGGGAGGGAGAGTGAAGGGGTGAGATTGAAGGGGAGAGAGATTGTGAAGGGGAGCGAGAGTGAAGGGGAGAGAGCATGAAGGGGAGCGAGAGTGTAGGGCAGAGAGTGTGATGGGGAGGGAATGAAGGGGATAGAGTGTGAATGGGAGAAAGAGTGAAGGGGGATTGATTGTGAAGGGGGACTTATTGTGAAGGGGGACAGTGTGAAGGGGAGAGAGTGAAGGGGAGAGAGAGTCTCGGGGAGAGAATGTGAAGGGAAGTGAGAGTGAAGGGGAGAGATTGAAGGGGAGAGAGTGAATGGGAGAGAGACTGTCGGGTAGAGAGTGTGAAGGGGAGCGAGAGTGAAGGGGAGGGAACGTTTCAGGGACAGAGTTTGAAGGGAAGCGAGAGTGAAGGGGAGAGAATGTGTCAGATAGAGAGTGTGAAGGGGAGAGAGAGTGAAGGGGAGAGAGTGTATGGGGAGAGAATGTGAAGGGGAGCGAGAGTGAAGGGGAGGGAGCGTGAAGGGGAGAGAATGAAGTGGAGAGAGTGTGAAAGGGTAAGAGAGTGTAGGGGATTGTTTGTGAAGGGGGACAGTTTGAAGGGGAGAGAGATTGAAGGGAAGTGAGAGTGAAGGGAAGCGAGAGTGAAGGGGAGAGACTGCAGGAGAGAGAGAGCGAAGGGGAGAGAGTGTGAAGGGGAGAGAGTGAAGGAGAGAGAGTGAAGGGGAGAGAGAGTGAAGGGGAAAGAGGGTGAAGGGGAGAGAGAGTGAAGGGGAGAGAGAGTGAAGGAAAGTGAGAGTGAAGGAGAGAGAGAGTGAAGGGGAGAGAGAGTGAAGGGGAGAGAGAGTGAAGGGGAGAGAGAATGAAAGGGAGAGAGAGTGAAGGGAAGGGAGAGGGAAGGGGAGAGAGAGTGAAGGGGAGAGAGAGTGAAGAGGAGAGAGAGTGACAGGGAGTGAGAGTGAAGTGAAGAGTGTTTGCAGGGAAGAGAGTGTAAAGGGGAGTGAGAGTGAAGGGGAGGGAGCGTGAAGGACAGAGATTGAAGGGGAGCTCGAATGAAGGGGAGAGAGAGTGTATGGGGGGAGAGTGTGAAGGGGAGCGACAGTGAAGGAGAGGGAGAATGAAGTGGAGGGAGCGTGTAGGGGATAGAATGAAGGGGAGCATGTTTGAAGGGCAGAGAGTGTGAAGGGGAGAGAGAGTGAAGGGAAGCGAGAGTCAAGGGGAGAGATTGTAGGTGGGGAGAGTTTGAAGGGGAGCGAGAGTGAAGGGGAGGGAGCTTGAAGGGGATAGAATGAAGGGGAGAGTGTTTGATGGGCAGAGAGTGCGAAGGGAAGCGAGAGTGAAGGGGAGAGAGTGAATGGGAGAGAGAGTGAAGGGAGAGAGAGTGAATGGGAGAGAGAATGTCGGGTAGAGTGTGTGAAGGGGAGGGAGAGTGTCAGAGAGAGAGTGTGAGGGGAAGCGAGAGTGAAGGGGAGAGAATGAAGGGGAGAGAATGTGAAAGGGTGAGAGATTGAAGGGGACAGTGTGAAGAGGAGAGAGATTAAAGGGAAGCGAGAGTGAAGGGGTGAGAGAGTGAAGAGGAGAGAGAGTGCAGGGCAGAGCGTGAAGGGGAGAGTGTTTGAAGGCAAGCCATTGTGATGCAGAGAGACTGAAGGGGGTGGATCTGTGAAAGGGAGAGAGTGTGATTGGAAGCCAAAGTGAAGGGGAGAAAGTGTCAAGGGGAGTGAGAGCGAAGGGGAGAGAGTGAAGGGGAGAGAGAATGAAGAAAACAGAGTTTACAGGGAAGAGAATGTGCAGGGGTGAGAGAGTGAAGGGGAGAGAGAGTGAAGGGGAGAGAGAGTGTCCGGTAGAGTGTGTGAAGGGGAGTGAGAGTGAAGGGGAGGGAGAGTGTCCGGTAGAGTGAGTGAAGGGGAGAGAGAGTGAAGGGGAGAGAGTTTGAATGGAAGCAAGAGTGAAGGGGAGAAAATGTCAAGGGGAGAGAGAGTGAAGGGGAGAGAGTGAAGTGGAGAGAGAATGAAGGGAACAGAGTTAACAGGGAAGAGAATTTGCAGGGGTGAGAGAGTGAAGGGGAGAGAGAGCGAAGGGGAGAGAGTGAAGGGGAGAGAGATTGAATGGGAGAGAGAATGAAGGGGAGAGAGAGGGAAGGTGAAAGAGAGTGAAGGGGAGAGAGAGTGAAGGAAGGAGAGAGAGAGTGAAGGGGAGAGAGTGTGAAGGTGAGAGAGAGAGAAGGGGAGAGAGAGTGAAGGGGAGAGAGAGTGAAGGGGAGAGAGAGTGAAGGGAAGCGAGAGTGAAGGGAAGGGAGATTCAAGGAGAGAGAGTGTGCAGGGGAGAGAGAGTGAAGGGGAGAGATTGAATGGGAGGGAGAGTGAATAGGAGAGATTGAAGGGGAGAGAGTGTGTTTGGGACAGAGTGTGAAGGGGTGCAAGAGTTAATGGGGGGAGCGTGAAGGTGAGAGCTTGAAGGGGAGTTCGAATGAAGGGGAGAGAGTGTTTCAGGGAGAGAGAGTGAATGGGAGAGATTGTGAAGGGGAGAGAGAGTGAAGGGGGGAGAGTGAAGGGAAGCGAGAGTGAAGGGAAGCGAGAGTGAAGGAGAGAGAGTGAAGGGGAGAGAGTGAAGGGGAGAGAGAGTGGAGGGGAGAGAGAGTGAAGGGGAGAGAGTGAATGAGAGAAGAGAGTGAAGGGGAGAGAGATTGAATGGAGAGAGAGTGAAGGGGAGAGAGTGAATGGGAGAGAGAGTGAAGGGGAGAGAGAGTGAATGGGAGAGAGAGTGTCCGGTAGAGTGTGTGAAGGGGAGTGAGAGTGAAGGGGAGGGAGAGTGTCAGAGAGAGAGTGTGAGGGGAAGCGAGAGTGAAGGGGAGAGAATGAAGGTGAGCGAATGTGAAAGGGTGAGAGATTGAAGGGGACAGTGTGAAGAGGAGAGAGATTAAAGGGAAGCGAGAGTGAAGGGGTGAGAGAGTGAAGAGGAGAGAGAGTGCAGGGCAGAGAGTGAAGGGGAGAGTGTTTGAAGGCAAGCCATTGTGATGCAGAGAGACTGAAGGGGGGGATCTGTGAAAGGGAGAGAGTGTGATTGGAAGCAAAAGTGAAGGGGAGAAAGTGTCAAGGGGAGTGAGAGCGAAGGGGAGAGAGTGAAGGGGAGAGAGAATGAAGAAAACAGAGTTTACAGGGAAGAGAATGTGCAGGGGTGAGAGAGTGAAGGGGAGAGAGAGTGAAGGGGAGAGAGATTGAAGGAGAGAGATATTGAAGGGGAGAGAGATTGAAGGGAAGAGAGAGTGAAGGGAAGCGAGAGTGAAGGGGAGAGAGTGTGAAAGGGAGAAAGAGTGAAGGGTAATTTTTGTGAAGGGGAGAGAGTAAAAGGGAGAGAGAGTGTCGGGGAGAGAGCGTGAAGGGAAGTGAGAGTGAAGGGGAGAGATTGAAGGGGTGCGCGAGTGGAGGGGAGAGTGTGGAAGGGAGAGTGTGAAGGGGAGAAATTGTCAAGGGGAGAGATAGTGAAGGGGAGAGAGAATGAAGGGAACAGAGTTTACAGGGAAGAGAATGTGCAGGGGTGAGAGAGTGAAGGGGAGAGAGAGTGAAGGGGAGAGAGATTGAAGGAGAGAGATATTGAAGGGGAGAGAGATTGAAGGGAAGAGAGAGTGAAGGGAAGCGAGAGTGAAGGGGAGAGAGTGTGAAAGGGAGAAAGAGTGAAGGGTATTGTTTGTGAAGGGGAGAGAGTAAAAGGGAGAGTGAGTGTCGGGGAGAGAGAGTGAAGGGAAGTGAGAGTGATGGGCAGAGATTGAAGGGGTGCGCGAGTGGAGGGGAGAGTGTGGAAGGGAGAGTGTGAAGGGGATAAATTGTCAAGGGGAGAGATAGTGAAGGGAGAGAGAATGAAGGGAACAGAGTTTACAGGGAAGAGAATGTGCAGGGGTGAGAGAGTGAAGGGGAGAGAGAGTGAAGGGGAGAGAGATTGAAGGGGAGAGAGAGTGAAGGGGAGAGAGAATGAAGGGGAGAGAGAGTGAAGGTGAGAGAGAGTGAAGGGGAGAGAGAGTGAAGGGGAGAGAGAGTGAAGGTGAGAGAGAGTGTAGGGGACAGAGAGTGAAGGGAAGAGAGAATGAAGGGAAGCGAGAGTGAAGGAAAGCGAGAGTGAAGGAGAGAGAGTGAATGGGAGGGTGAGTGAAGGGGAGAGAGAGTGAAGGGGAGAGAGAATGAAGGTGAGAGAGAGTGAAGTTGAGAGAGAGTGAAGGGGAGAGAGAGTGAAGGGGAGAGAGAGTGAAGGGGAGAGAGAGTGAAGGTGAGAGAGAGTGTAGGGGACAGAGAGTGAAGGGAAGAGAGAATGAAAGGAAGCGAGAGTGAAGGAAAGCGAGAGTGAAGGAGAGAGAGTGAATGGGAGGGAGAGTGAAGAGGAGAGAATGAAGGGGAGAGAGCATGTTTGGGACAGAGTGTTAAGGGGAGCGAGAGTGAAGGGGGCTGCGTGAAGGTGAGAGATTGAAGGGGAGCTCGAATGAAGGGGAGAGAGTGTTTCGGGGAGAGAGTGTGAAGGGAAGCGAGAGTGAAGGAGAGAGAGTGAAGGGGAGAGAGATTATGGCGAGAGTGTGTGAAGGGGAGCGAGTGTGAAGGGGAGGGAGAGTGAAGGGGAGAGAGAGTGGAGGGCAGAGAGAGTGGAGGGGAGAGAGAGTGAAGGGGAGAGAGAGTGAAGGGGAGAGAGAGTGAAGGGAAGCGAGAGTGAAGGGAGACGAGAGTGATGGAGAAAGAGAGTGAAGTGGAGAGAGTGAAGGGTAGAGAGAGTGAAGGGGAGAGAGTGAAGGGGAGAGTGTGAAGGTGGGGGAGCGTGATGGGGAGGGACTGAAGGGGAGCTCGAATGAAGTGGAGAGAGAGTGACGGGGAGAGAATGACGGGATGTGAGAGTGAAGGGAAGCGAGAGTGAAGGCGATAGAGAGTGAAGGTGAGAGAGAATGAAGGGAAGAGAGTTTACAGGGAAGAGAGTGCGCAGGGGTGAAAGAGTGAAGGGGAGACAGAGTGAAGGGGAGAGAGATTGAAGGGGAGAGAGAATGAAGCGGAGAGAGAGTGAAGGTGAAAGAGAGTGAAGGGGAGAGAGAATTAAGAGGAGAGAGAATGAAGGAGAGACAGAGTGAAGGTGAGAGAGAGTGAAGGGGAGAGAGTGTGAAGGTGAGAGAGAGTGAAGGGGTGAGAGAGTGAAGGGGAGAGAGAGTGAAGGGAAGCGAGAGTGAATGGAAGCGAGAGTGAAGGAGAGAGAGTGAAGGGGAGAGAGAGTGAAGGGGAGAGAGTGAAGGGGAGAGAGAGTGACTGGGAGAGAAAGTGTCGGGTAGAGAGTGTGAAGGGGAGCGTTACTGAAGGTGAGGGAGCGTGATGGGGAGAGATTGAAGGGGAGCTCGAATGAAGGGGAGAGAGAGTGTCAGGGAGAGAGTGTGAAGGGGCGAGAGTGTGAAGGGGAGAAAGAGTAGGGGAGAGAGTGAAGGGAAGCGAGAGTGAAGGGAAGGCGAGAGTGAAGGAGAGAGAGAGGTGAAAGTGGAGAGAGTTAAGGGGAGAGAGAGTGGAGGGGAGAGAGAGTGAAGGGGAGAGAGTGAATGGGAGAGAGAGTGTCAGATAGAGAGTTTGAGGGGAAGCGAGAGTGAAGGGGAGAGAATGAAGGGGAAATAATGTGAAAGGGTGAGAGATTGAAGGGGACAGTGTGAAGGGAGAGAGATTAAAGGGAAGCGAGAGTGAAGGGGTGAGAGAGTGAAGGGGTGAGAGAGTGAAGAGGAGAGAGAGTGCAGGGCAGAGAGTGAAGGGGAGAGTGAGTGAAGGGAAGCCATTGTGATGCGGAGAGACTGAAGGGGTTGGACTGTGAAAAGGAGAGAGTGCGATTGGAAACAAGAGTGAAGGGGAGAAAGTGTCATGGGGTGAGAGAGCGAAGGGGAGAGTGTGAAGGGGAGGGAGAATGAAGAAAACAGAGTTTACAGGGATGAGAATGGGCAGGGGTGAGAGAGTGAAGGGGAGAGAGAGTGAAGGGGAGAGAGATTGAAGAGGAGAGAGATTCAAGTGGAAAGAGAGTGAAGGGAAGCGAGAGTGAAGGGGAGAGAGTGAATGGAAGCGAGAGTGAAGGAGAGAGAGAGTGAAGGGGTTAGAGAGTGAAGGGGTGAGAGAGTGAAGGGGAGAGAGAGTGAAGGAGAGAGAGATTGAAGGGGAGAGAGTGAAGGGGAGTGAGAGTGTAGGGAAGAGAAAGTGAAGGAGAGAGAGAGTTAAGGGGTGAGAGAGTGAAGGGAAGAGAGTTTGCAGGGAATAGAGTGTGCAGGGGAGAGAGTGAATGGGAGGGAGAGTGAAGGGGAGTGATTGAAGGGGAGCGAGAGTGAAGGGGAGAGAGAGTGTCGGGGAGAGAGTGTGAAGGGAAGCGAGAGTGAAGGGGAGAGAGTGTGAAGGGGAGCGAGAGTGAAGGGGAGGGAACGTGAAGGGGAGGGAATGAAGAGGAGAAAGTGTGAATGGCAGAGAGAGTGAAAGGGAGAATGAGTGAAGGGGATTGTTTGTGAAGGGGAGAGAGTGAAGGGGAGAGAGAGTGTCGGGGAGAGAGTGTGAAGGGAAGTGACATTGAAGGGGAGAGATTGAAGGGTGAGCAAGTGGAGGGGAGATTTGGAAGGGAGAGTGTGAAGGGAGAAAGTGTCAAGGGGAGTGAGAGTGAAGGGGAGAGAGTGAAGGGGAGAGAGAATGAAGGGAACAGAGTTTACAGGGAAGGGAATGTGCAGGGTTGAGAGAGTGAAGGGGAGAGACAGTGAAGGGGAGAGAGATTGAAAGGGCGAGAGAGTGAAGGGGAGAGAGAATGAAATGGAGAGAGAGTGAAGGTGAGAGAGAGTGAAGGGGAGAGAGAGTGAAGGGGAGAGAGAGTGAAGGGGAGAGAGAATGAAGGAAAGCGAGAGTGAAAGAGAGAGTGTGATGGGAGGGTGAGTGAAGGGGAGAGAGAGTGAAGGGGAGAGAGTGAACGGGAGGGAGAGTGAAGAGGAGAGCTTAAAGGGGAGAGAGCGTGTTTGGGACAGAATGTGAAGGGGAGCGAGAGTGTGGGGGGAGCGTGAAGGTGAGAGATTGAAGGGGAGCTCGAATGAAGGGGAGAGAGTGTTTCGGGGAGAGAGTGTGAAGGGAAGCGAGAGTGAAAGAGAGAGAGTGAAGGGGAGAGAGATTATGGCGAGAGTGTGTGAAGTGGAGGGAGAGTGAAGGGGAGAGAGAGTGGAGGGGAGAGAGAGTGGAGGGGAGAGAGAGTGAAGGGGAGAGAGAGTGAAGGGGAGAGAGAGTGAAGGGAAGCGAGAGTGAAGGGAAGCGAGAGTGAAGGAGAGAGAGAGTGAAGTGGAGAGACTGAAGGGGAAGAGAGAGTGAAGGGGAGAGAGAGTGAAGGGGAGAGAGTGGAAGGGGAGAGAGTGAAGGGGAGAGAGAGTGAATGGGAGAGAGAGTGTCGGGTAGAGAGTGTGAAGGGGAGCGAGAGTGAAGGTGAGCGAGAGTGATGGGGAGAGATTGATGGGGAGCTCGAATGAAGGGGAGAGAGAGTGTCAGGGAGAGAGTGTGAAGGGAAGCGAGAGTGAAGGGGAGAGAATGAAGGTTATTGAGAGTGAAGGGAAGCGAGTGTGAAGGCGAGAGCGAGTGAAGGGGAGAGAGAATGAAGGGAAGAGAGTTTACAAGGAAGAGAGTGTGCAGGGGAGAGAAACTGAAGGGGAGAGAGAGTGAAGAGGAGAGAGAGTGAAAGGGGAGAGAGAGTGAAGGGGTGAGGGAAGTGATGGGAAGTGAGTTTCCAGGGGAGAGAGAGTGAAGGGGAAGAGAGTGAAAGGGAGGGAGAGTGAAGGGGAGAGAGAGTGAAGAGGAGCGAGAGTGAAGGGGGAGCGAGAGTGAAGGGGAGAGAGCGTGAAGTGGCGAGATTGAAGGAGAGCTCGAATGAAGGGAAGGGTGAGTGAATGGGAGAGAGTGTGAAGGGGAAGGAAGGAAGGGGAGAGAGTGTGAATGGGAGAAAGAGTGAAGGGGGATTGATTGTGAAGGGTGACAGTGTGAAGGGGGAGAGAGTGAAGTGGAGAGAGAGAGTCTCGGGGAGAGAATGTGAAGGGAAGCGAGAGTGAAGGGGAGAGAGTGATGGGGAGAGCGAGTGAAGGGAGAGTGTGGAAGGGAGAGTGTGAAGGGGAGAAGGTGTGAAGGGGAGAGAGAGTGAAGAGGGAGAGAATGTGAAGGGGAGAGAGTTTGAAGGGACAGAGAGTGAAGGGGAGAGATTGTGTAGGGTAGATAGCGTGAAGGGAGAGAGTGAAGGAGAGAGAGAGGTGGATAGAAGAGTGTGAAGGGCAGAGGGTATGAAGGGGAGGGAGAGTGAAGAGAGTGAAGTGGAGAAAGTGAAGGGGAGAGAGAATGAAGTGGAGAGTGTGTGAAGGGGTGTGAGAGTGAAGGGGTGAGAGAGTGAATGAGAGAGAGATTGAAGGGAAGTGAGAGTGAAGGGAAGCGAGAGTGAAGGGGAGAGTGTGAAGGGGAGAGAGATTATTGCGAGAGTGTGTGAAGGGAAGAGAGTGCAGGGCAGAGAGTGAAGGGGAGAGTGTGGGAAGGGGAGAGAGAGAGTGAAGGGGAGAGAGTGTGATGGGGAGAGAGTGAAGGGAGAGAGAATGAAGGGAACAGAGTTTACAGGGAAGAGAATGTGCAGGGGTGCGAGAGTGAACGGGCGAGAGAGTGAAGGGGAGAGTGCGTGAAGGGGAGAGAGAGTGAAGGGAAGCGAGAGTGAAGGAGAGAGAGTGTGCACGGGAGAGAGAGTGAAGGGGAAAGAGAGTGAAGTGGAGAGAGAGTAAAGGGGAGAGAGAGTGAAGGGGAGCAAGAGTGAAGGGGAGAGAGAGTGAAGGGGAGAGAGAGTGGAAGGGAGAGAGAGTGAAGGGGAGAGAGAATGAAGTGGAGAGGGGTGTGAAGGGGTGTGAAGAGTGAAGGGGAGAGAGAGTTAATGAGAGAGAGATTGCAGGGAAGTGAGAGTGAAGGTAAGCGAGAGCGAAAGGGAGAGTGTGAAGGGGAGAGAGATTATTGCGAGATTGTGTGAAGGGGAAGAGTGCAGGGCAGAGAGTGAAGGGGAGATTGTGTGAAGGGGAGGAATGTGTGAATGGAAAGCAAGAGTTTAAGGGAGAGGGTGAAGGGGAGAGAGAGTGAAGGGGGAGAGAGAGTGAAGGGGAGAGAGAGTGAAGGGGAGAGAGAGAGAAGGGGAGAGAGAGTGAAGTGAAGCGAGAGTGAAGTGAAGCGAGAGTGAAGGAGAGAGAATGTGCATGGGAGAGAGAGTGAAGGGGAGAGAGAGTGAAGGGGAGAGAGAGTGAAGGGGAGAGAGAGTGAAGGAGAGAGAGAGTGCAGGGGAGAGAGAATGAAGGGAAGATAGTTTACTGGGAATAGAGTGTGCAGGGTAGAGAGACTGGAAGGGGAGAGAGAGTGAAGAGGACAGAGAGTGAAGGGGAGAGATTGAAGGGAAGCGAGATTGAAGGGAAGCGAGAGTGAAGCGGTGAGAGAGTTAAGGGAAGAGAGTTTGCAGGGAAGAGAGTGTGCCGGGGATAGTGAGTGAAGGGGAGAGAGAGTGAAGGTGAGAGAGTGAATGGGAGGGAGAGTGATGGGGAGAGATTGAAGGGGAGAGTGATTGTGAAGGGGAGCGAGAGTGAAGGGGATTGATTGTGAGGGGGGACAGTGTGAAGGGGAGAGAAGTGAAGGGGAGAGAGAGTGTCGGGGAGAGAATGTGAGGGGAAGTGAGAGTGAAGGGGAGAGATTGAAGGGAGAGAGAGTGAGGGGATAGCGAGTGGAGGGGAGAGTAATGGAAGGGAGAGTGTGAAGGGGAGAAGGTGTGATGGGGAGAGTATTATTGCGAGAGTGTGTGAAGGGAAAGAGAGTGCAGGGCCAGAGAGTGAAGGGGAGGAGTGTGTAGGAGAGTGAGTGAAGGGGAGGGAGTGTGAAGGGGAGAGAGTGAAGGGGAGAGAGAATGAAGGGAACAGAGTTTACAGGGAAGAGAATGTGCATGGGAGAGAGAGTGAAGGGGAGTGAGAGTGAAGGGGAGAGAGAGTAAAGGGGAGAGAGTGTGAAGGGGAGCGAGAGTGAAGGGGAGAGAGAGTGAAGGGGAGAGAGAGTGAAGGGGAGAGAGAGTGAAGGGGAGAGAGAGTGAAGGGAGAGAGAGTGAAGGGGAGAGAGAATGAAGGGAAAGAGAGTTTACAGGGAAGAGAGTGTGCATGGAGAGAGTGAAAGGGAGGGAGTGTGAATGGAGATTTTAAAGGGGAGAGGATTGTGAAGGGAGCGAGAGTGAAGGGGAGAGAGCGTGAAGTGGAGAGATTGAAGGGGAGCTCGAATGAAGGGAAGCGAGTGTGAGGGGAGAGAGTGTGAAGGGGAGGGAATGAAGGGGAGAGAGTGTTAAGGGGAGCGAGAGTGAAGGGGAGAGAGAGTGAAGGGGAGAGAGAGTGAAGGGAAGCGAGAGTGAAGGGAAGCGAGAGTGAAGGAGAGAGAGAGTGAAAGGGAGAGAGAATGAAGGGAAGAGAGTTTACAGGGAATAGTGTGTGCAGGGGAGAGAGACTGAAGGGGAGAGCGAGTGAAGAGGAGAGAGATTGAAGGGAAGCGAGAGTGAAGGGAAGCGAGAGTGAAGGGGTGAGAGAGTTAAGGGAAGAGAGTTTGCAGGGAAGAGAGTGTGCCGGGGAGAGAGGAGTGAAAGGTGAGAGAGTGAATGGGAGGGAGAGTGAAGGGGAGAGATTGATGGGGAGAGAGATTGTGAAGGGGAGCGAGAGTGAAGGGGAGAGAGCGTGAAGAGGAGAGATTGAAGGGGAGCTCGAATGTAGTGGAGAGAGAGTGTCGGGGAGAGAGGTGTATGGGGAGAGAGTGTACGGGGAGAGAGTGTGAATGGGAGTGAGAGTGAAGGGGAGAGAGTATATGTGGAGAGAGTGTATGGGGAGAGAGTGTGAAGGGGAGCGAGAGTGAAGGGGAGAGCGTGTATGGGGAGAGAGTGTGAAGGGGAGCGAGAGTGAAGGGGAGCAAGAGTGAAGGGGAGGGAGCGTGAAGGGGAGGGAATGAAGGGGAGAGAGTGTGAATGGCAGAGAGTGTGAAAGGGAGAAAGAGTGTAGGGGATTGTTTGTGAAGGGGGACAGTGTGAAGGGGAGAGAGTGAAGGGGAGAGAGAGTGTCGGGTAGGGAGTGTGAAGGGAAGCGAGATTGAAGGGGAGAGATTGAAGGGGAGAGCGAGTGGAGGGGAGAGTGTGGAAGGGGGAGTGTGAACGGGAGAAGGTGTGAAGGGGACAGAGAGAGGAGGGGAGAGATTGTATAGGGTAGATAGCGTGAAGGGGAGAGAGTGAAGGAGAAAGAGAGTGGATAGAAGAGTGTGAAGAGCAGAGGGTATGGGGGAAGGAGATTGAAGAGAGTGAAGGGTAGAAAGTGAATGGGAGAGAGAGTGAAGTGGAGAGGTTATGAAGTGGAGAGAGAGTGAAGGGGTGAGATAGTGAAGGGGAGAGAGAGTGAAGGGAGAGAGTGTGAATGGAAGCAAGAGTGAAGGGGAGAAATGTCAAGGGGAGAGAGAGTGAAGGGGAGAGAGTGAAGGGAGAGAGAATGAAGGGAACAGAGTTAACAGGGAAGAGAATGTGCAGCGGTGAGAGAGTGAAGGGGAGAGAGAGCGAAGGGGAGAGAGTGAAGGGGAGAGAGATTGAATGGGAGAGAGAATGAAGGGGAGAGAGAGTGAAGGTGAAAGAGAGTGAAGGGGAGAGAGAGTGAAGGAAGGAGAGAGAGAGTGAAGGGGAGAGAGTGTGAAGGTGAGAGAGAGTGAAGGGGAGAGAGAGTGAAGGGGAGAGAGAGTGAAGGGGAGAGAGAGTGAGGGAAGCGAGAGTGAAGGGAAGGGAGATTCAAGGAGAGAGAGTGTGCAGGGAGAGAGAGTGAAGGGGAGAGATTGAATGGGAGGGAGAGTGAATAGGAGAGATTGAAGGGGTGAGAGTGTGTTTGGGACAGAGTGTGAAGGGAACAAGAGTGAATGGGGGGAGCGTGAAGGTAAGTGATTGAAGGGGAGTTCGAATGAAGGGGAGAGAGTGTTTCGGGGAGAGAGAGTGAATGGGAGAGAGTGTGAAGGGGAGAGAGAGTGAAGGGGGGAGAGTGAAGGGAAGCGAGAGTGAAGGGAAGCGAGAGTGAAGGAGAGAGAGTGAAGGGGAGAGAGTGAAGGGGAGAGAGAGTGAAGGGGAGAGAGAATGAAGGGAAGAGAGTTTACAGGGAAGAGAGTGTGCATGGGAGATAGTGAATGGGAGGGAGTGTGAATGGGAGATTTTAAAGGGGAGAAGATTGTGAAGGGGAGCGAGAGTGAAGGGGAGAGAGCGTGAAGTGGAGAGATTGAAGGGGAGCTCGAATGAAGGGAAGCGAGTGTTAAGGGGAGAGAGTGTGAAGGGGAGGGAATGAAGGGGAGAGAGTGTGAATGGAGAAAGAGTGAAGGGGATTGATTGTGAAGGGGACAGTGTGAAGGGGAGAGAGTGAAGGGGAGAAGAGAGTGTCAGGAGAGAATGTGAAGGGAAGTGAGAGTGAAGGGGAGAGATTGAAGGGGAGAGAGTGAAGGGGATAGCGAGTGGAGGGGAGAGTGTGGAAGGGAGAGTGTGAAGGGGAGAAGGTGTGAAGGGGAGAGAGAGTGCGAGGAGAGAATGTGAAGGGGAGAGAGTTTGAAGGGGACAGAGAGAGAGGGGAGAGATTGTGTAGGGTAGATAGCGTGAAGGGGAGAGAGTGAAGAAGACAGGGAGTAGATAGAAGAGTTTGAAGGGCAGAGGGTATGAAGGGGAGGGAGAGTGAAGAGAGTGAAGGGAGAAAGTGAAGGGGAGAGAGAATGAAGAAGAGAGGGTGTGAAGGGGTGTGAGAGTGAAGGGAGAGAGAGTGAATGAGAGAGAGATTGAAGGGAAGTGAGAGTGAAGGGAAGCGAGAGTGAATGGGAGAGTGTGAAGGGGAGAGAGATTATTGCGAGAGGTGTGAAGGGAAAGAGTGCAGGGCAGAGAGTGAAGGGGAGATTGTGTGAAGCGGAGAGCGTGTGAATGGAAGCAAGAGTTAAGGGGAGAAAGTGTCAAGGGGAGAGAGAGTGAAGGGGAGAGAGTGAAGGGGAGAGAGAGTGAAGGGGAGAGAGAGTGAAGGGGAGAGAGAGTGAAGGGGAGAGAGAGTGAAGGGGAGAGAGAGTGAAGGGTAGGGAGAGTGAAGGGGATAGAGATAGAAGGAAGTGAGAGTGAAGGGAAGCGAGAGTGAAGGGAAGTGAGAGTGAAGGAGAGAGAGAGTGCAGGGGAGAGAGAATGAAGGGAAGATAGTTTACAGGGAATAGAGTGTGCAGGGTAGAGAGACTGAAGGGGAGAGAGAGTGAAGAGGACAGAGAGTGAAGGGGAGAGATTGAAGGGAAGCGAGAGTGAAGGGAAGCGAGAGTGAAGGAGAGAGAGTGTGCTTGGGAGAGAGAAGTGAAGGGGAGAGAGAGTGAAGGGGAGAGAGAGTGAAGGGGAGCGAGAGTGAAGGGGAGCGAGAGTGAAGGGGAGAGAGAGTGAAGGGGAGAGAGAGTGAAGGGGAGAGAGAGTGAAGGGGAGAGAGAATGAAGGGAAGAGAGTTACAGGGAAGAGAGTGTGCATGGGAGAGAGTGAATGGGAGGTAGTGTGAATGGGAGATTTTGAAGGGGGAGAGAGATTGTGAAGGGGAGCGAGAGTGAAGGGGAGAGAGCGTGAAGTGGAGAGATTGAAGGGGAGCTCGAATGAAGGGAAGCGAGTGTGAAGGGGAGAGAGTGTGAAGGGGAGGGAATGTAGGGGCGAGAGTGTTAAGGGGAGCGAGGAGTGGAAGGGGAGGAGAGGAGTGAAGGGGAGAGAG
>NW_027598933.1:0-7500 GCF_964194155.1 Cetorhinus maximus
AACTCCCAACGGGGGACAGGGCCCCGACCTGCTCCACCTTTCCCCGTGAGACAAACCCCCCTTCGTCCCAGGGATCAGCCCCAGTGAACCTTCTCCCAACGGCCTCCAATGCCAGTACGTCCCCCTCCCTTAAGTAAGGAGACCAGGAACTGGACCCAGGGCTCCGGGTGTGGTCTCACCAGGTCACCTAGAAATCCAATCGTGGGGAGAATGTGGGACTCGCTCCCACGGGGAGTGGGGGAGAACGTGGTTGGGGGGGGGTGGGGAAGCTGGATAAACACACGAGGAGGAAAGAGGGATCTGGTGGATGGGGTGGGGAGATGAAGTGAGGGGCGGTGGGAGGAGGCTGGTGTGGAGCAGAAATGCCAGCAAGGAGGAGATGGGCCGAACGGCCTGTTTGTGTGCCCTCTGTCCTGGGCAGGCCCGTGACCGGAGCGAACTGGCCGCCCCCCACCCCCCCACCCCTCACCTGTGTCGACGATGGTGGGCCAGGTCCGAACGTCCACCGCACTGGCTGCCTCCTTCGACCGCAACAGCTTAGACAACGTCTGTGTGGTCAAGATGCACACGGCCTTGCTGACCTAGGGGGAGGGGGAGTGGAAAAGAACAGGGACAGCAGAGGTCAGTCGGACGGACGGAGGGGGGTGGGTGGTCAAGGGGTCCCGCGCGGGTTGGCACGAGGGCTCGGACAGTGACTGGACACGGCCAGGGCGCCGCCTACGTTGAGCGACAGGTCATCGGTCACTGGCTAGGCCGGCATTCGGTCCCCATCCCTCACTGCCCCATGGGGAGGCAGTGACGAGCCACCTTCCTGGACACGACCGAGAGTCTCGCTCGGCCATGTCGGAGGGGGGCAGCTCAGTGGTCAGTGCGTCGCTGTGTGTGTGTCTGTGTGGGTGTGTGTGTATGTGTCTGTCTGTGTGGGTGTGTGTCTGTGTGTGTGTGTCTCTGTGTGTCTGTGTGTCTCTGTGTGTCTGTATGTGAGTGTGTGGTGTGGGATGCAGCGCGGACGAGCGATCGGCCAGCTGGTCAGCGAGCGATGGGCGGGCGCTCCTTACCTCCACGACCATCTTGACGGTGGGCAGTGTGGCGGAGAGACTCTGGGGTGAGGGGGCCGAACTGTGACAGGAACGCACCCTGCGTACAGGCAGCCGTAGAACGCGGCGATCAGCTCCACACCTGCCGGAAGGGGAGAGGCAGCAGGTTCACAACACGGCCTGACCAAAAAAAATCCCCCGTTCCAACAAGACAGCTCCCTCGGCGCTGACCCTCCGACAGTGCGGCGCTCCCTCGGCGCTGACCCTCCAACAGTGCGGCACTCCCTCGGCGCTGACCCTCCGACAGTGCGGCGCTCCCTCAGCGCTGACCCTCCGACAGTGCGGCGCTCCCTCAGCACTGACCCTCCGACAGTGCGGCGCTCCCTCAGCGCTGACCCTCCGACAGTGCGGCGCTCCCTCAGCGCTGACCCTCCGACAGTGCGGCGCTCCCTCAGCGCTGACCCTCCGACAGCGCGGCGCTCCCTCAGCACTGACCCTCCGACAGCGCGGCGCTCCCTCAGCACTGACCCTCTGACAGCGCGGCGCTCCCTCAGCACTGACCCTCCGACAGCGCGGAGCTCCCTCAGCACTGACCCTCTGACAGCGCGGCGCTCCCTCAGCACTGAGCCTCCCACAGTGCGGCGCTCCCTCAGCACTGACCCTCCGACAGTGCAGCGCTCCCTCAGCACTGGGAGCTCAGGCATGTTCTGTGCTGTGAGGGTCGGGCGGGAGTTGTGGTGGGGGGGTTATGGGGTTAATTACCAGGAGGGTAGAGCAGAACCACGACATCCCCGGCATTGAAACGTCCTTTGTCACTCAGCACAGACGCTATCCTCTCGGCTCGGCGATGCAGCTGGAGAGACGAGGCAGTGCAGACCACAGTCCCCTAGAGACACACAGGACAGCAAACCTTTAATACACTGGGCAGGGGGAGAGAGGGGGGGAGTGGAACTGGGAGAGGGAGGGAGAGAGAGAGGCGGGAAAGGGAGGGAAGGATAGAGAGAGAAGGAGGGGGAGAGAGAGGGAGGGAGGGGGGAAAGGGAGGGAAGGATAGAGGGAGGGAGGGAGGAAAGAGAGAAGGAGGGGGAGAGAGGGAGGGAGGGGAGAAAGGGAGTGGGGATAGGGAGGGGGGTAGAGAGAGAGGGAGGGAGGAAGGCGGGAAAGGGAGGGGAGGAGATAGGGGGAGGGAGGGAGGGAAGGATAGAGAGAAGGAGGGGGAGAGAGGGAGGGAGGGAGGAAGGTGGGAAAGGGAGGGGAGGATAGAGAGAGAGGGAGGGGGAGAGAGGGAGGGAGGGGGGGAAGGGAGGGGAGAGAGAGAGGCAGGGAGGGGGAGGGGGGAAATGGAGAGGGGAAAGGTCGGAAAAGATAGAGAGGGAAGGAGAGAGAGAGAGGGAGGGGGGAATGGAGAGGGAAAAGGGAGGGAGGGGGGAATGGAGAGGGGAAAGGGGGAGGGAGTGAGAGTGAGTGAGGGAGGGGGAAATGGAGAGGGAAAGGGAGGGAGGGAGTGAGTGAGTAAGGGAGAGGGGAAAGGGAGGGTAAGATGGAGCTGGGACAGAAAGATGGAGAGAGCACAAAGAGGGAGTGAGAAGGAGAGGCAGAGAGTGAGGATCGAGGGAGGGAGGGAGGAGCGGGGCAGAGAGGGGGAATGGAGTGGAGAGAGAGAGAGGGGAGAGAAGGAAGGGTGATAGGGAGGGGGAAGGGAAAGAGGGGAAGTAGGGGAGAGAGAAGGGGGAAAAGGATAGATAAAGAGGGAGGGAGGGAGAGAGAGGGGAGGGAGCAGGGAAAGGGACAGAAAGATGGAGAAAGAATAGAGAGGGAGTGAGAAGGAGAGACAGAGTGTGAGGGTAGAGGGAGGGAGGGAGAAGTGGGGTTAGAGATGATGTATGGAGTGGGGAGAAAGTGGGGGAAAGGGAAAGAGAGGGAAAAGGTCAAGTCAGAGAGAGGGGGAAGGGGAGAGATGGGGAAAGGAGAGAGGGGGTAGGGGTGGAGGGGGGATAGGGAGAAGGTGAGAATGGGAATAGAAGGGGGGGGAGTTGGGGGGAGAGGGAGAAGGTTTGGGGGGGTGGGACAGAGACGGGAGCAGTGGGGCAGGATGTACCTTGGCATTGAGCAGGACGAAGAGAACGTGATCGGGTGTAGACTGAGCACGACAATGGAGCACATCAGCCAGGTACTGGAACTGAGGGGGCAAAGAGCAGAGAGTGAGGGGCATCAGGTCATCCAGAACATTGGAAACCCAAAAAATCCCAATACCCCGAAGGTGGTAAAACCTAACCCGAAAACCCAATAAAATAACCCCAAACAACCCAAAAAAACAAACACCCTGAAACCCCATAAACCCCCCCAAACACCCTAAAACCCCCAAACACCCTAAAACCCCATAAACCCCCCAAACACCCTAAAACCCCTCAAACACCCTAAAACCCCCAAACACCCTAAAACCCCATAAACACCCTAAAACCCATAAACACCCTAAAACCCCCCAAACACCCTAAAACCCCCCAAACACCCTAAAACCCCATAAACACCCTAAAACCCCATAAACCCACCCTAAAACCCCCAAACACCCTAAAACCCCATAAACCCCCCCTAATACCCTGAAACCCCATAAACACCCTCAAACCCCATAAACACCCTAAAATCCCATAAACACCCTAAAACCCCATAAACACCCTAAAACCCCATAAACCCCCCAAACACCATAAACCCTCCCAAACACCATAAACCCCCCCAAACACCATAAACCCTCCAAACACCATAAACCCTCCCAAACACCATAAACCCTCCCAAACACCCTAAAACCCCCCAAACACCCTAAAGCCCCATAAACCCCCCAAATACCCTTAAACCCCCAAACACCCTAAAACCCCATAAACCCCCCCAAACACCCTAAAACCCCATAAACCCCCCAAACACCCTAAAACCCCATAAACACCCCAAAACACCCTAAAACCCCATAAACCCACCCTAAAACCCCCAAACACCCTAAAACCCCATAAACCCCCCCTAATACCCTGAAACCCCATAAACACCCTCAAACCCCATAAACACCCTAAAATCCCATAAACACCCTAGAACCCCATAAAACACCCTAAAACCCCATAAACCCCCCAAACACCATAAACCCCCCCCAAAACACCATAAACCCTCCCAAACACCATAAACCCTCCCAAACACCCTAAAACCCCCCAAACACCCTAAAGCCCCATAAACCCCCCAAATACCCTAAAACCCCATAAACACCCTAAAACCCCATAAACCCCCCAAACACCCTAAAACCCCATAAACCCCCCCAAACACCCTAAAACCCCATAAACCCCCCAAACACCCTAAAACCCCATAAACACCCTAAAACCCCCCAAACACTCTAAAACCCCATAAACCCCCAAATACCCTAAAACCCCATAAACCCCCCAAACACCCTAAAACCCCATAAACCCCCCCAAATACCCTAAAACCCCATAAACCCCCGAAACACCCTAAAACCCCCCAAACACCCTAAAACCCCATAAACCCCCAAAACACCATGAAACCCTGTAAACTCCCAAATACCCTAAAACCCCCCAAACACCCTAAAACCCCCCAAACACCCTAAAACCCCCCCAAACACCCTAAAACCCCATAAACCCCCCAAATACCCTAAAACCCCCCCAAACACCCTAAAACCCCATAAACCCCCCAAACACCCTAGAACCCCATAAACCCCCCCAAACACCCTAAAACCCCATAAACCCCTCAAACACCCTAAAACCCCATAAACCCCCCAAATACCCTAAACCCCCCCCAAACACCCTAAAACCCCATAAACCCCCCAAACACCCTAGAACCCCATAAACCACCCCCAAACACCCTAAACCCCCGTAAACCCCCCAAACACCCTAAAACCCCATAAACACCCTAAAACCCCATAAACCCCCCAAACACCCTAAAACCCCCCAAACACCCTAAAACCCCCCAAACACCCTAAAACCCCATAAACACCCTAAAACCCCATAAACACCCTAAAACCCCATAAACCCCCCAAACACCATAAAACCCCATAAACACCCCAAACACCCTAAAACCCCATAAACACCCCAAACACCCGAAAACCCCATAAACACCCTAAAACCCCATAAATACCCCAAACACCCTAAAACCCCATAAACACCCTAAAACCCCATAAATACCCCACGAAACCGCCCCCCCACCCCGAACACCTGAAAACCTTATTAATCCCCAGATGTGTCCCCTCACCCCGGCCCCAGTGACACCCACATCTGTGCCCAGCCCAGTGCTACCCCTTCGCTGCCCCTAATGCCCCTGTGACGAGGCTGGGAGACACTGACCTTACGCCCCAGCTCATGCTCCTCGCTGTGGCCCAGTTCTCTGCCCAACGCCTGGGCGATCCTCTTCCCAGCCACCAGGTTCCCGACGATCATCGAAGCAGGGCCAACCCCGGCTGTGGGCACAGAGGGTTCAGGGTCAGTGGGGTGGGGTCAACAAACCGATCGATCGCCCACCCCCAACCCCTCTCTCACCCGCACACTGCCAGAGTGACGAGACGGTGTAGAGGGAGCTTTACTCTGTATCTAACCCCGTGCTGTACCTGTCCTGGGAGTGTTTGATGGGGACGGTGTAGAGGGAGCTTTACTCTGTATCTAACCCCGTGCTGTACCTGCCCTGGGAGTGTTTGATGGGGACAGTGTAGAGGGAGCTTTACTCTGTATCTAACCCCGTGCTGTACCTGTCCTGGGAGTGTTTGATGGGGACGGTGTAGAGGGAGCTTTACTCTGTATCTAACCCCGTGCTGTACCTGCCCTGGGAGTGTTTGATGGGGACAGTGTAGAGGGAGCTTTACTCTGTATCTAACCCCGTACTGTACCTGTCCTGGGAGTGTTTGATGGGGACGGTGTAGAGGGAGCTTTACTCTGTATCTAACCCTGTGCTGTACCTGTCCTGGGAGTGTTTGATGGGGACAGTGTAGAGGGAGCTTTACTCTGTATCTAACCCCGTGCTGTACCTGCCCTGGGAGTGTTTGATGGGGACAGTGTAGAGGGAGCTTTACTCTGTATCTAACCCCGTACTGTACCTGTCCTGGGAGTGTTTGATGGGGACGGTGTAGAGGGAGCTTTACTCTGTATCTAACCCTGTGCTGTACCTGTCCTGGGAGTGTTTGATGGGGACAGTGTAGAGGGAGCTTTACTCTGTATCTAACCCCGTGCTGTACCTGCCCTGGCAGTGTTTGATGGGGACGGTGTAGAGGGAGCTTTACTCTGTATCTAACCCCGTGCTGTACCTGTCCTGGGAGTGTTTGATGGGGACGGTGTAGAGGGAGCTTTACTCTGTATCTAACCCCGTGCTGTCCCTGTCCTGGGAGTGTTTGATGGGGACGGTGTAGAGGGAGCTTTACTCTGTATCTAACCCCGTGCTGTACCTGTCCTGGGAGTGTTTGATGGGGACGGTGTAGAGGGAGCTTTACTCTGTATCTAACCCCGTGCTGTACCTGTCCTGGGGGTGTTTGATGGTGAGAGTGTAGAGGGAACTTTACTCTGTATCTAACCCCGTGCTGTACCTGTCCTGGGAGTGTTTGATGGTGAGAGTATAGAGGGAGCTTTACTCTGTATCTAACCCCGTGCTGTACCTGCCCTGGGAGTGTTTGATGGGGACGGTGTAGAGGGAGCTTTACTCTGTATCTAACCCCGTGCTGTACCTGCCCTGGGAGTGTTTGATGGGGACGGTGTAGAGGGAGCTTTACTCTGTATCTAACCC
The DNA here is from genome assembly GCF_964194155.1 of Cetorhinus maximus. Lineage (NCBI taxonomy): Eukaryota > Metazoa > Chordata > Chondrichthyes > Lamniformes > Cetorhinidae > Cetorhinus > Cetorhinus maximus. The sequence goes on from NW_027598933.1 coordinate 6,789, forward strand.
CGTGCTGTACCTGTCCTGGGAGTGTTTGATGGTGAGAGTGTAGAGGGAGCTTTACTCTGTATCTAACCCCGTGCTGTACCTGTCCTGGGAGTGTTTGATGGTGAGAGTGTAGAGGGAGCTTTACTCTGTATCTAACCCCGTGCTGTACCTGCCCTGGGAGTGTTTGATGGGGACGGTGTAGAGGGAGCTTTACTCTGTATCTAACCCCGTGCTGTACCTGCCCTGGGAGTGTTTGATGGGGACGGTGTAGAGGGAGCTTTACTCTGTATCTAACCCCGTGCTGTACCTGTCCTGGGAGTGTTTGATGGTGAGAGTGTAGAGGGAGCTTTACTCTGTATCTAACCCCGTGCTGTACCTGTCCTGGGAGTGTTTGATGGGGACAGTGTAGAGGGAGCTTTACTCTGTATCTAACCCCGTGCTGTACCTGTCCTGGGAGTGTTTGATGGGGACGGTGTAGAGGGAGCTTTACTCTGTATCTAACCCCGTGCTGTACCTGTCCTGGGAGTGTTTGATGGGGGACGGTGTAGAGGGAGCTTTACTCTGTATCTAACCCCGTGTTGTACCTGTCCTGGGAGTGTTTGATGGGGACGGTGTAGAGGGAGTTGCACTCACTGGGTTGTTTCTGTCGGGGTTTCGGGAGGTTGGTCACACACGTGTGTGGACACAGCAGGATGTTACACGCGTGCAGTGTCCCCTCCAGGAAGCGCTGCTT
>NW_027598933.1:12500-30000 GCF_964194155.1 Cetorhinus maximus
AATCGAGGCGTTAGGGTCTGGAATGTGCTGCCTGAGAGTGTGGGGGAGACAGGGTCAATCGAGGCGTTAGGATCTGGAATGTGCTGCCTGAGAGTGTGGGGGAGACAGGGTCAATCGAGGCGTTCCACAGGGAACTGGATAATTATTCAAACAGAAACAATGTGCAGGGTTACGGGGAGAAGGCAGGAGATTGGCACTGAATTAAAATGCTGAGAGAGCCGGTGCAGACAAGATGGGCTGAATGGCCTCCTCCTGCACGGTAACGACTCTGTGATTGAGTGAAGAGGACCGTGAACGCGGAGTGTCCTCCTCGCAGTCACCAGACCCACGCTTGGTCTGTGTGTGAAAGCGTACCTTCCTCTGTACGCGGTTTTCACCGGCTCCACCGCCAATGCTGTGGCCACTACGTCGTCGGAATTGTGCCTCCGGCCGCTGACCATCAGGAGCCCGTCCACCTTCCCCACCACAAACAACAGGCCGCCCTGCAAGAGAGAGGAGGAGTGAGTGAGGGGGTGTGTGTGTGTGTGAGAGAGAGAGGGAGAGGGAGCGACAAGGAGAGACAGTACTGGTGGGGACGGGCCTGTCACTCTATAACACTGGGGTACAGTACTGGTGGGGACGGGTCTGTCACTGTATAACACTGGGGTACAGTACTGGTGGGGACGGGCCTGTCACTGTATAACACTGGGGTACAGTACTGGTGGGGACGGGTCTGTCACTGTATAACACTGGGGTACAGTACTGGTGGGGATGGGTCTGTCACTGTATAACACTGGGGTACAGTACTGGTGGGGACGGGTCTGTCACTGTATAACACTGGGGTACAGTACTGGTGGGGACGGGTCTGTCACTGTATAACACTGGGGTACAGTACTGGTGGGGACGGGTCTGTCACTGTATAACACTGGGGTACAGTACTGGTGGGGACGGGTCTGTCACTGTATAACACTGGGGTACAGTACTGGTGGGGACGGGTCTGTCACTGTATAACACTGGGGTACAGTACTGGTGGGGACGGGTCTGTCACTGTATAACACTGGGGTACAGTACTGGTGGGGACGGGTCTGTCACTGTATAACACTGGGGTACAGTACTGGTGGGGACGGGTCTGTCACTGTGTAACACTGGGGTACAGTACTGGTGGGGACGGGTCTGTCACTGTGTAACACTGGGGTACGGTACTGGTGGGGACGGGTCTGTCACTGTATAACACTGGGGTACGGTACTGGTGGGGACGGGTCTGTCACTGTATAACACTGGGGTACAGTACTGGTGGGGACAGGTCTGTCACTGTATAACACTGGGGTACAGTACTGGTGGGGACGGGTCTGTCACTGTATAACACTGGGGTACAGTACTGGTGGGGACGGGTCTGTCACTGTATAACACTGGGGTACAGTACTGGTGGGGACGGGTCTGTCACTGTATAACACTGGGGTACAGTACTGGTGGGGATGGGTCTGTCTCTGTATAACACTGGGGTACAGTACTGGTGGGGACGGGTCTGTCACTGTATAACACTGGGGTACAGTACTGGTGGGGACAGGTCTGTCACTGTATTACACTGGGGTACAGTACTGGTGGGGACGGGTCTGTCACTGTATGTGGGGTACAGTACTAGTGGGGACAGGTCTGTCACTGTATAACACTGGGGTACAGTACTGGTGGGGACAGGTCTGTCACTGTATAACACTGGGGTACAGTACTGGTGGGGACGGGTCTGTCACTGTATAACACTGGGGTACAGTACTGGTGGGGACAGGTCTGTCTCTGTATAACACTGGGGTACAGTACTGGTGGGGACGGGTCTGTCACTGTATAACACTGGGGTACAGTACTGGTGGGGACGGGTCTGTCACTATATAACACTGGGGTACGCTTGCTGTAACGACCAAAGCAGCGTTAAAACAAATAAACTCACCGGACCCACGAATCCGAGTAACCCAGATCGAACAAAGGGATATTCACCCACGGGAGCTCCTGAAGACGTGATGGGGAATACCTGTGAATGGAGGGAGTAGAGAAATTGCAAGGGAGAGAGGGAGGAGAGAGAGAGAGAGGGAGAGACAGAGAGAGACAGGAGTAGAGGGACAGATACAGAGGGGAACAGAGGGAAAGCGTGGTAGATCGAGAGATGGACAAAGAGGTAGAGACATAGAGAGAGGCAGATTAGAGATAGAGAAAGGCAGAGAGAGGGAAGGGAGAGAGACAGAGAAGGGGAGACAGAGATGGAGTGGAGGACAGAAATGGAGTGATGGAGAGAGAGAGAGACAGTGAGAGAGGGGTCAACGGAGAGAGGGAGGGAGAGGGAAAAGAGGGATGGAGACAGAGAGCAAAGGAGAGGGGGACGGAGAGAGAGAGAGGGGGACGGAGAGAGAGGGAGGGCGACGGAGAGAGGGAGGGGGACGGAGAGAGAGGGGGACGGAGAGAGAGGGAAGGAGAGACAGAGGCGAACGGAGAGAGAGGGAGGGAGAGACAGAGGGGGACAGAGACAGAGGGAGATGAATGGAGGGAGAGAGAGAGAGAGAGGGAGGGGGATGGGGAGAGAGAGGGAGGGGGAGGGGGGAGAGAGGGGGAGGGAGAGGGGATAGGGAGAGACAGAGGGGGACGGAGAGAGAGAGGGAGTGTGTGGAGAGGGATGAAGAGAAACACAGACATTTATCACCGATGGGGATGTTCACCTGGCCCCACACACGCAGCAGATTCACCAGCTCAGGAATCGAGCTGGTCACTCAGACCTGGGATCAGAGTGTGCGGAGAGAGAGGGACCGAGGGAGGGAGGGAGCAAGGCAGGGAGGGATAGAGAGAAGGAGGGAGCAGGGGAGGGAGCGAGGGAGGGAGGGAGGGAGAGAGGGAGGGAGCGAGAGAGGGAGCGAGGGAGAGAGGAAGGGTGTGAGGGAGGGAGCGTGGGAGGGAGGGAGGGAGAAAGCGAGGGAGGGAGGGAGAGAACGAGGGAGGGAGGGATAGAGAGAAGGAGGGAGCAGGGGAGGGAGCGAGGGAGGGAGAGAACGAGGGAGCGAGCGAGCGAGGGAGGGAGCGAGGGAGGAAGGGAGCGAGGGGAGGGAGGGAGCGAGGGGAGGGAGGGAGCAGGGGAGGGAGGGAGCAGGGGAGGGAGGGAGCGGGGGAGGGAGGGAGGGAGAGAGGGGGAGAGGGAGGGAGAGAGGGAGAGAGGGACGGTGCAGGACCCTCCTCACTCCAGAGCCGATGGGAGTTCACAACCCCCCCATTCAGCCCCTGACTGTGCAACACTATCGCCCCCATCGGGCAGCGGAAGCAAATTCAGCCCCAGGGGCATCAATCCCGTCAAACTGGGGGGGTGGAGTGGGGGGCAGCAGCAGAACCCAGAATCAGGCCATTCGGCCCATCTGCTCCGTGCCAGTGTTTCTGCTCCACATGAGCCTCCTCTCACCACCCCACCAACTTCATATCTCCCCCCCACCACCCTATCCTTCTATTCCTTTCCCCCTCGTGTGTTTATCCAGCTTCCCCCCCTTCAACACATCGACGCTATTCACCTCGACCACTCCCCGTGGGAGCGAGTCCCACATTCTCCCCCACTCCCTGTGGGAGCGAGTCCCACATTCTCCCCACTCCCCGTGGGAGCGAGTCCCACATTCTCCCCGCTCCCCGTGGGAGCGAGTCCCACATTCTCCCCCACTCCCTGTGGGAGCGAGTCCCACATTCTCCCCCACTCCCCGTGGGAGCGAGTCCCACATTCTCCCCCACTCCCCGTGGGAGCGAGTCCCACATTCTCCCCCACTCCCCGTGGTCACCCCCTCAGCCTTCTCTTTTCTAGAGAAAAGAGCCCCAGCCTGTTCAGCCTTTCCTGATAGTTATAAACCTCTCAGTTCCAGTATCATCCTAGTAAATCATTTTTGCACCTTCTCCACTGTTTCTATTAACTATATAAAATGCAGACCTTCACTGTGCACAGTGCTCCGAATGTGGTCTAACCCAGGGATACGGAGACCAGAACTGTGCACAGTGCTCCGAGTGTGGTCTAACCCAGGGATACGGAGACCGGAACTGTGCACAGTGCTCCCAGTGTGGTCTAACCCAGGGATACGGAGACCGGAACTGTGCACAGTGCTCCGAGTGTGGTCTAACCCAGGGATACGGAGACCGGAATTGTGCACAGTGCTCCCAGTGTGGTCTAACCCAGGGATACGGAGACCGGAACTGTGCACAGTGCTCCCAGTGTGGTCTAACCCAGGGATACGGAGACCGGAACTGTGCACAGTGCTCCAAGTGTGGTCTAACCCAGGGATACGGAGACCAGAACTGTGCACAGTTCTCCGAGTGTGGTCTAACCCAGGGATACGGAGATCGGAACTGTGCACAGTGCTCCGAGTGTGGTCTAACCCAGGGATACGGAGACCGGAACTGTGCACAGTGCTCCAAGTGTGGGTCTAACCCAGGGATACGGAGACCGGAACTGTGCACAGTGCTCCAAGTGTGGTCTAACCCAGGGATAAGGAGACCGGAACTGTGCACAGTGCTCCCAGTGTGGTCTAACCCAGGGATACGGAGACCGGAACTGTGCACAGTGCTCCAAGTGTGGTCTAACCCAGGGATACGGAGACCGGGACTGTGCCCAGTGCTCCAAGTGTGGTCTAACCCAGGGATACGGAGACCAGAACTGTGCACAGTGCTCCAAGTGTGGTCTAACCCAGGGATACGGACACCGGAACTGTGCACAGTGCTCCAAGTGTGGTCTAACCCAGGGATACGGAGACCGGGACTGTGCACAGTGCTCCAAGTGTGGTCTAACCCAGGGATACGGAGACCAGAACTGTGCACAGTGCTCCAAGTGTGGTCTAACCCAGGGATACGGACACCGGAACTGTGCACAGTGCTCCAAGTGTGGTCTAACCCAGGGATACGGAGACCGGGACTGTGCCCAGTGCTCCAAGTGTGGGTCTAACCCAGGGATACGGAGACCGGGACTGTGCCCAGTGCTCCCGCACTCTCACATTGAAAGGAAGCTGTTATCTCTGGGTCTGTGGACAGGGGCCTCGCTCACCCACTCGGTCCCTCACCTCGAATACGTTCTTGGTTAATCCTGGGAGTCCGTAATACGAGCAGCTGCCGGCACGGTTACTGATGCAGATTTCGCCGATCTCGTCGGCTTTGCAGAGCTGAGGCGATCCTTCCAGTTTCACGATGCATAGGGTCGCTGGAATTTCACAGGGGGAGACATTAAACACACGCTTCCCATCGCGGGACTCGAGCACAGCACAGTCCCTCCCTCGTCCGCTGGCTGGTTCCCACCGGGAAAGCGAGGGTCTCCTCCCCGGGGAGAGACCCCTCTTCGATTGGGTAGGGGGGGATGTGGGGAAGGGTCTCTCCCCGAGGAGTGACCCCTCTTCGATTGGGGGGGGGAAGGGTCTCTCCATGGGGAGTGACCCCTCTTCGATTGGTGCGGAGGGGGTCTCTCCCCGGGGAGTGACCCCTCTTCGATGGGTCTCCCCATGGGGAGTGATCCCTCTTCGATTGGGGGATGTGGGGATGGGTCTCTCCCCGGGGAGTGACCCTCTTCGATTGGGAGGGGAAGGGTCTCTCCCCGGGGAGTGACCCCTCTTCGATTGGGGGATGTGGGAAAGGGTCTCTCCCCGGGGAGTGACCACTCTTCGATTGGGGGATGTGGGGAAGGGTCTCTGCACGGGGAGTGACCCCTCTTCGATTGGGGGATGTGGGGATGGGTCTCTCCACAGGGAGTGACCCCTCTTCGATTGGGGTAGGGGGCGATGGGTCTCTCCCCGGGGAGTGAGCCCTCTTCGATTGGGAGGGGAATGGTCTCTCCCCGGGGAGTGACCCCTCTTCGATGGGTCTCCCCATGGGGAGTGATCCCTCTTCGATTGGGGGATGTGGGGATGGGTCTCTCCCCGGGGAGTGACCCTCTTCGATTGGGAGGGGAAGGGTCTCTCCCCGGGGAGTGACCCCTCTTCGATTGGGGGATGTGGGAAAGGGTCTCTCCCCGGGGAGTGACCACTCTTCGATTGGGGGATGTGGGGAAGGGTCTCTGCACGGGGAGTGACCCCTCTTCGATTGGGGGATGTGGGGATGGGTCTCTCCACAGGGAGTGACCCCTCTTCGATTGGGGTAGGGGGCGATGGGTCTCTCCCCGGGGAGTGAGCCCTCTTCGATTGGGAGGGGAATGGTCTCTCCACGGGGAGTGACCCCTCTTCAATTTGGGGGAAGGGTCTCCCCATCAGGAGTGACCCCTCTTTGATTGGGAGCGGAAGGGTCTCTCCATGCGGAGTGACCCCTCTTGAATTGGGGGATGTGGGGAAGGGTCTCTCCCCGTGGAGTGATCCCTCTTCGATTGCTCTCTTCATTGGGGGGGCGGGGAGGGGGGGGAAGGGTCTCCCCATGGGGAGTGACCCCTCTTCGATTCGGGGGGAAGGGTCTCTCCCCGGGGGAGTGATCCCTCTTCAATTGAGAGGGGGGGTCTCTCCATAGGGAGTGACCCCTCTTCGACTGGGGGATGTGGGGAAGGCTCTCTCCCCGGGGAGTGACCCCTCTTCCATTGAGTGGGAAGGGTCTCCCCATGGGGAGTAACCACTCTTCGATGGGGGGATGGGTCTCTCCATGGGGAGTGACCCCTCTTGAATTAGGGGATGTGGGGAAGGGTCTCTCCCCGTGGAGTGATCCCTCTTTGATTGGGGGATGAGGGGAAGGGTCTCTCCCCGGGGAGTGACCCCTCTTCGATTTGGTGGGTGGGGTGGGGGGGGGAGGGTCTCCATGGGGAGTGACCCCTTTTCGATTGTGGGAGGCGGGGGAAGGGTCTCTCCACAGGGAGTGAGCCCTCTTCATTGGGGGGGCAGGGAGGGGGGGGAAGGGTCTCCCCATGGGGAGTGATCCCTCATCGATTGAGGGAGGGGGGTCTCTCCATGGGGAGTGACCCCTCTTCGATTGGGGGATGTGGGGAGGGGTCTCTCCCCGGGGAGTGACCCCTCTTCGATTGAGGGGGAAGGGACTCCCCACAGGGAGTGACCACTCTTCAATAGGGCGGCATGGGTCTCCCCATGGGGAGTGACCACTCTTCGATTGAGTGGGAAGGGACTCCCCACAGGGAGTGACCACTCTTCAATAGGGCGGCATGGGTCTCCCCATGGGAAGTGGGGGGGGGGGGGGGTGGGGGGGGCGATGGGTCTCTCCCTGGGGAGTGACCCCTCTTCGATTGGGGGGGGACGAAGGGTCTCTCCCCGGGGAGTGACCACTCTTCGATGGGGGGGTGGGAAGGGTCTTCCCATGAGGAGTGACCCCTCTTCGATTGGGGGGTGGGGAAGGGTCTCCCAATGGGGAGTGACCCCTCTTCGATTGGGGGGTGGGGAAGGGTCTCCCCATGGGGAGTGACCCCTCTTCGATTGGGGGGAGGAATGGGTCTCTCCATGGGGAGTGACCCCTCTTCGATTGGGGGGAGGAATGGGTCTCTCCATGGGGAGTGACCCCTCTGCGATGGGGGCGGAGTGGGAGTGGGGGGGTAGGGTCTCGGGTCTCTCCATGGAGAGTGACCCCTCTTCGATGGTGGGGTGGGGGGGGATGGGTCTCGGGTCTCCCTATGGGGAGTGACCCCTCTTCGATGGGGGTGGGGGGTGGGATAGGTCTCGGGTCTCCCCATGGGGACTGACCCCTCTTCAAGGTGGGGGCAGGTCTCCACACGGGGACGGGCCCTGACTTAGGAAAGGGGATGTGGGTGGGGGTGGGGTGGTCAGTCAGTCCCTTGCGACCTCCCCTCCCCACCTTTCCCCCAACAACCTACCTCCAGGCATCACGTGGCCCACGTCCTGGACGGTCAGCGCTGAATTCTTTTCCTCGGTGTTCACCCGGATCACTCCGTAACTCAGTCCAGACATGGAGAGAATCGCGCGCCCAGGGACCGGTGCCCCTTGCTGCCCAGGCCTGAAAACCAAATCGCGAGGTCAGTGACATTCCCAGGGTAATCTGGAGAAATTCTCACGCTGCCAAACCACCCCCAGCGCTCATTGCAAATGTAATTCTCAAGGTCAACATTGCAATGCGATCTTTCTATGTAAACAGGTCACGGTGGCAATTACACCCACTAACCTGATGGTGGCGCTGCAGCACTTCCTGTCTCCTGGGCCTCCTGCTGTTGATAAACTCAGCATCGCAACCGACAGGAGAGACTCCAACCATCGCCCCCTTGACATTCAATGGCGTCACCATCACAGAATCCCGCCCACCATCAACATCCTGGGTGTTACCATTGACCAGAAACTGAACTGGGACCAGCCATATAAACACTGCGGCTACAAGAGCAGGTCAGAGGCTGGGAATCCTGTGGAGAGTCACTCACCTCCTGACTCCCCCCCACAAAGCCTGTCCACCATCTACAAGGCACAAGTCAGGAGTGTGATGGAACACTCCCCACTTGCCTGGATGAGTGCGGCTCCCACAACACTCGAGAAGCTCGACACCGTCCGGGACAAAGCAGCCCCCGCTCGATGGGGCACCCCATCCACAAAACATTCACTCCCTCCACCACCACCACCGACGCACAGGGGCAGCAGTGTGTGTACCATCGACAAGATGCACTGCAGCAACTCGCCAAGGGCTCCTTCGACAGCGCCGCCCAAACCCACGACCTCTACCATCTAGAAGGACGAGGGCAGCAGACACATGGGGAACACCACCACCTGCAAGTTCCCCTCCCGAGCCACTCACCATCCCGACTTGGGAATATATCGGCCGTTCCTTCAGTCGCCGGGTCAAAATCCTGCAACTCCCTCCCTAACAGCGCTGTGGGTGTACCTACACCACACGGACAAAATCCTGGAACTCCCTCCCTAACAGCGCCGTGGATGTACCTACACCACACGGGGACTGCAGCAGCTCAAGAAGGCGGCTCACCCCCCACCCACCTTCTCAAGGGGCAATTAGGGATGGGTAATAAATGCGGGGCCCAGCCCAGTGACACCCACATCTCCTGTGAATGAATGAAGGAATTAACTCTACAAATCCAACTGCGAAATTGGTGGGAGGTCTTCCGAAGGGGAGAGGGAGGGGGAGGGGAGCAGGAGGGGGAGGGGGGAGGGGGAGGGGGAGGGGGAGAGGGAAGGGGAGGGGGAGTGGGAGCGGGAGTGGGAGGGGGAAGGGGAGCGGGAGGGGGAAGGGGGAGGGGGAAGGGGAATGGGAGGGGGAGGGGGAAGGGGAGGGGGAGTGGGAGGGGGGAGGAGGAAGGGGAGCGGGATGGGGAAGGGGAGGGGAGGGGGACTGGGAGTGGGATGTCCCCAGCGGGTAATGCGTTGGTCTGGAAATGGGAGTGGGAGGGGGAGTGGGAGGGGGAGGGGAGTGGGAGGGGGGAGTGGGAGTGGGAGTGGGAGGGGGAGTGGGAGGGGGAGTGGGAGGGGGAGGGGGAGTGGGAGGGGGAGTGGGAGGGGGAGGGGGAGTGGGAGGGGGAGTGGGAGTGGGAGTGGGAGGGGGAGGGGGAGTGGGAGGGGGAGGGGGAGTGGGAGGGGGAGTGGGAGGGGGAGTGGGAGTGGGAGGGGGAGGGGGAGTGGGAGGGGGAGGGGGAGTGGGAGGGGGAGGGGGAGTGGGAGGGGGAGTGGGAGTGGGAGGGGGACTGGGACTGGGAGCGGGATGTCCCCAGTGGGTAATGCGTTGGACTGGGACTGGGACTGGGAGGGGGACTGGGACTGGGAGTGGGAGTGGGAGCGGGATGTCCCCAGTGGGTAATGCGTTGGACTGGGACTGGGACTGGGAGGGGGACTGGGACTGGGAGTGGGAGCGGGATGTCCCCAGCGGGTAATGCGTTGGTCTGGAAGTGGGACTGGGAGTGGGAGCGGGATGTCCCCAGCGGGTAATGCGTTGGTCTGGAAGTGGGGTGATACCTGCGGATAGCCACTGTCAGTCCTTCCGGTGAGGTCGCACACGGACAGATGACCTCTGGCCTCAGGCCGTGACTCTGGAAGACGTTGAGGAAGGCATCGCAGGAGGAGACTGACCCTGTAACGGAAACAGAACGGGATCAGGGAGGATACGACGGAGGGAGGGACGAGGGAAGGGACAGGGGCAGGGAGAGAGGAGAAAGATACAGCAAGAGAGAGAGAGAGAGTCAGAAAGAGCAGTGGCAGAGAGAAACAGAGCAAAGGAGTGAGGGAGAGACAGAGAGAGTCACAACAGAGAGACAGAGATGAAGAGACAGAGAGACAGAGCAAGAGGGAACAACAGCAAGAGAGGGACAAAGAGAGACAGGAGACTGAGAGAGTGATAAGGGAAGAGAGAGAGGGAGAGAGACAGAGTGAGATGGGGGGGAGAGAGAGGGAGAGAGAGAGACAGGGGGAGAGAGAGATAGAGGGACAGGGGAGAGAGAGACAGAGGGGGAGAGAGAGACAGAGGGGGAGAGAGAGACAGAGGGGGAGAGAGAGAGACAGGGGGAGAGAGAGAGACAGAGGGGGAGCGAGAGAGACAGTGGGGGAGAGAGAGAGACAGAGGGGGAGAGAGAGAGACAGAGGGGGAGAGAGACAGATGGGGAGAGAGAGACAGATGGGGAGAGAGAGACAGAGGGGGAGAGAGAGACAGAGGGGGAGAGGAGAGAGAGAGAGACAGAGGGAGAGAGACAAACAGAGAGAGAGGGAAACGGGAGAGAGAGAGACTGAGGGAGAGAGAGACAGGGGGAGAGAGAGAGGAGAGGGAGAGGGACAGAGGGGGAGAGTGACGGGAGAGAGGAAGACAGAGAGAGAAAGAGGGAGAACATGAGAGAAAGACAGAGAGGGAAGAAGTGATGGAGTGAGAGAGAGCAAGAGGGAGAAAGAACAAGAGAGAAACAGAGAGACAGAAGGAGAGAGAGAGAGCGGCTCGAGCAGGAGATGGAGGGAGATGACGGACAGAGGGAGGGAGGGAGAGCGAGGTACTCACAGGGATTGGCTCCGTCGGCGACGATGAGCATCCGGAGGGAGCTGAGGCTGACATCCCTCTGGTCCCGATGTGACATCAAGGCCCAGTGTAGGTCCCGGCACTTCACCAGGGCAACCTTGGCTGTCGGAGAGAAGGGCAGGCGGTTAAGTCCACTGGGCTGCCCGGTTACACGTACACAGGGCCTTTAACTACCAACAACGCCAAGGAACGAGACACTAACCCTGAGCTGTGGAAGGAGATACCAGGGACAGGCGAGCAAAATCCCAGTCAACGAGGCCGGGTTTAAAGAGGGAGAGGAAGAGAGCGGGAGAGGGAGAGAGCGGGAGAGGGAGAGAGTGGGAGATGGAGAGAGCGGGAGATGGAGAGAGAGCGGGGGAGAGACAGAGAGCGGGAGAGGGAGAGGGAGAGGTGGGGAGGTTGAGGGAGGGAATTCCAGACCTCGTGGCCCCAGGCAGCTGAAGGCACGGCCGCCGATGGTGGAGCGATGGGAATCGGGGAGGGGATGTGAGAGAGGCCGGAATTGGAGGAGCGCAGAGATCTCGGAGGGTCGTAGGGGGTTGGAGGAGGTTACAGAGATAGGGAGGGTTGTAGGGGCTGGAGGAGGTTACAGAGATAGGGAGGGTTTTAGGGGTTGGAGGAGGTTACAGAGATAGGGAGGGTTGTAGAGGCTGGAGGGGGTTACAGAGATAGGGAGGGTTGTTGGGGCTGGAGGAGGTTACAGAGATAGGGAGGGTTGTAGGGGGCTGGAGGAGGTTACAGAGATAGGGAGGGTTGTAGGGGACTGAAGGAGGTTACAGAGATAGGGAGGGTTGTTGGGGCTGGAGGAGCTTACAGAGATAGGGAGGGTTGTAGGGGCTGGAGGAGGTTACAGAGATAGGGAGGGTTGTAGGGGCTGGAGGAGGTTACAGAGACAGGGAGGGTTGTAGGGGCTGGAGGAGGTTACAGAGATAGGGAGGGGTGTAGGGGTTGGAGGAGGTTACAGAGAGAGGGAGGGTTGTAGGGGCTGGAGGAGGTTACAGAGAGAGGGAGGGTTGTAGGGGCTGGAGGAGGTTACAGAGAGAGGGAGGGTTGTAGGGAGCTGGAGGAGGTTACAGAGTTAGGGAGGGTTATAGGGGCTGGAGGAGTTTACAGAGATAGGGAGGGGTGTAGGGGGCTGGAGGAGGTTACAGAGACAGGGAGGGTGTAGGGTCTGGAGGAGGTTACAGAGATAGGGTGTAGGGGCCTGGAGTTCGGACACGGGGTGGGGCAGCAGAGTTTTGGACGGGCTGAAGTTTACGGAGGGCGGGAGACAGGAGGCCAGGTGGGGGGAGAGCGTTGGAAAGTCAAGTCTGGAGGAGGGGGAGGGGAGTAGGTGAGAGTTTCATCAGCCGAAGAGCTGAGGCGGGAGGCCGGGCTCGGGCTGAGGTTACAAAGGTGGGAACGGGGTTGGGGGGGGGTCTTAGTGAGGGGAGGAATCACCTCGATTTGCCCCGTGCCATCCAAATCTCTGGCTGACGTCTCTAATGTCCAATCCCTCTACACCTCCATCCCCCACCGGGATGGTCTGATGGCTCTCCGCTTCTTCCTCGAACAGAGGCCCGAACAATCCCCAACCACCACTACTCTCCTCCGTCTGGCTGAACTTGTTCTCACACTGAACAATTTCTCCTTCAACTCCTCTCACTTCCTCCAGATAAAAGGTGTGTCTATGGGTACCCGCATGGGCCCCAGCTATGCCTGTCTCTTTATGGGATATGTGGAACATTCCTTGTTCCAGTCCTACTCAGGCCCCCTCCCACAACTCTTTCTCCGGTACATCGATGATTGCTTCGGTGCGGCTTCATGCTCTCGTCGGGACCTGGAAAAATTTATTAATTTTGCTTCCAATCTCCACCCCTCCATCATCTTCACATGGTCCATCTCTGATACTTCCCTTCCCTTCCTTGACCTCTCTGTCTCCATTTCTGGTGATAGATTGTCCACCAATATCCATTACAAGCCTACCGACTCCCACAGCTACCTCGACTACAGCTCCTCACACCCCGCTTCCTGTAAGGACTCCATCCCATTCTCTCAGTTCCTTCGCCTCCGTCGCATCTGTTCTGATGATGCCACTTTCAAAAACAGCTCCTCTGACATGTCCTCCTTCTTCCTTAACCGAGGTTTTCCACGCACGGTCGTTGACAGGGCCCTCAACCGTGTCCGGCCCATCTCCCGCGCATCCACCCTCACGCCTTCTCCTCCCTCCCAGAACCATGATAGGGTCCCCCCTGTCCTCACTTATCACCCCACCAGCCTCCGCATTCAAAGGATCATCCTCCGCCATTTCCGCCAACTCCAGCATGATGCCACCACCAAACACATCTTCCCTTCACCCCCCCGGCGGCATTCCGTAGGGATCGTTCCCTCCGGGATACCCTGGTCCACTCCTCCATCACCCCCTACACCTCAACCCCCTCCCACGGCACCTTCCCATGCAACCGCAGAAGATGCAACACCTGCCCCTTGACTTCCCCCCTTCTCACCGTCCAAGGGACCAAACACTCCTTTCAAGGGAAGCAGCATTTCACTTGCACTTCCCCCAATTTAGTCGACTGCATTCGCTGCTCCCAATGCGGTTTCCTCTACATTGGAGAGACCAAACCCAGACTGGGTGACCGCTTTGCGGAACACCTTCGGTCTGTCCGCAAGCATTACCCAGACCTCCCTGTCGCTTGCCATTTTAACACTCCACCCTGCTCTCAAGCCCACATGTCCGTCCTTGGCCTGCTGCATTGTTCCAGTGAAGCTCAACGCAAACTGGAGGAACAGCACCTCATCTTCCGACGAGGCACTTTACAACCTCCCGGACTGAATATCGAGTTCAACAACTCCAGGCCACGAATCCTGTCCTTTGTTTTGTTTTCTTACCTCCCAACCCCCACCCCGACCCCCGAAGTGTCTGATGTCTTTGATTTCAGACAGTGCTGGACTTCACTCTGCTATTGACACCTACTCTGGACTGAAGCTTTAGTCTTTAACACCATCATTACCATTCCCCTTTCTTCCCTGATATCTTTGTCATTTAATCTCCCCCTGCCCTCCAACCTATCCCTGACCCTCTATTTTGCTGCCCCTGCCCCTCTCATTCCCTCCAACAGCCCAAAACCCATCACGTTCCTACCTCCCTGGAGCTCCGAAGAGGAGTTGTATTAGACTCTGTTTATAGTTACTGGAGGAGCTGGGATTGTTCTCCTTAGAGCAGAGAAGGTTAATGGAGGAGGGGAGGGAGACTGAATCGAGGGGTTCAAAATCACGAAGGGGGGCTTTGGGGTAGAGTAGGAGAGGGAGAGACTGTTTCCCAGTGGGCGGGAGGGTCGGTAACCAGAGGGGACACAGATTGAAGAGAATCGGGAACAGAACCAGAGGGTGGGAGGTGGGTGGGGGGGGAGATGAGGAGAATTATTTTTTATAAACACAGCGAGTTGTTGTGATCTGGAAGGTGCTGCCTGGTGTTGGTGGGGGATCGGTAGGAGCAGTGGGATGATGGGGTTACTCTCGCCCCCCCTCTCTTACCTTTGTGTGCGTGGACCCTCTGGACCCAGGAGAGGGGAGCAGTCTTCATCAAAGCGTAGGGGATACTGACGGTGTGGATCTTATTCATGACACTCTGCAATACAGAAAGACAGACAGTATCAAACCGGCGAAACCGCCCGAGATCACTTTCCACTGCTCTCACCCCTCCGGTCACTCCTCCGGCCACTCCTCCGGTCACTGCCACCCTCACTCCTCCGGTCACTCCTCCGGTCACTGCCACCCTCACTCCTCCGGTCACTCCTCTGGTCACTCCTCCGGCCACTCCTCCGGTCACTGCCACCCTCACTCCTCTGGTCACTGCCGCCCTCACTCCTCCGGCCACTCCTCCAGTCACTCCTCCGGTCACTGCCACCCTTTATCCTCTGGTCACTGCCGCCCTCACTCCTCCGGTCACTGCTGTGGTCACTCCTTCGGTCACTGCTGCCCTCACTCCTCCGGTCACTCCTCCGGTCACTGCCACCCTCACACCTCCGGTCACTGCTGTGGTCACTCCTCCGGTTACTGCCACCCTCACTCCTCCGGTCACTGCTGTGGTCACTCCTCCGGTCACTGCTGCGCTCACTCCTCAGGTCCCTGCTGTGGTCACTCCTCCGGTCACTGCTGTGGTCACTCCTCCAGTCACTGCTGCCCTCACTCCTCCGGTCACTGCCACCCTCACTCCTCCGGTCGCTGCTGTGGTCACTCCTCCGGTCACTCCCACCCTCACTCCTCCGGTCACTGCTGTGGTCACTCCTCTGGTCACTGCCACCCTCACTCCTCCGGTCACTGCCGCGCTCACTCCTCCGGTCACTGCTGTGGTTACTCCTCTGGTCACTCCCACCCTCACTCCTCCGGTCACTGCTGTGGTCACTCCTCTGGTCACTGCCACCCTCACTCCTCCGGTCACTGCTGCGCTCACTCCTCAGGTCCCTGCTGTGGTCACTCCTCCGGTCACTGGTGTGGTCACTCCTCCGGTCACTGCCACCCTCACTCCTCCGGTCACTGCTGTGGTCACTCCCCCGGTCACTGCCGTGTTCACTCCTCCGGCCTTCTACTCTCTGTTTCCTGATAGCTAGCTAATCCTCTATCCATGCTGATATGTTAGCCTCTGGCACTATGGGCTCTTACTTTGTACAGTAACCTCTGACCAGGCGCCTCATCAAACACCTTTGTACGATCCAAGTACAGCACATCCACAGGTTCCCCTTTATCCACGTCGCTTGTTACTTCCTCAAAGAACTCCAGTAAATTAGTCAAACGCTCTTTCCCTTTCACTAAACCATGGTGACTCTGCCCGATCACATTGAGATTTTCTAAGGGCTCCACTATCACCTCCTTAATAATCGATTCCGGCATTTTCCCTACGACAGATGTTAGGCTCACTGGCTGGGAGATTCCGGCATTCTGCCTCCCTCCTTTCTTGAGCCACACGGGCCATTTTCCAATCTGATGAGAACCTTCCAGAAGGAGGGTGTGAGGAGCGGAATCCATGCACCAGGGACAGCGTGACCACTTTGGATCATATACAGGGTGTTCCAGGACAGCGGGGTCACACTTGGTCAGTTAGGGGTGTCCTGGGACAGCGTGGTCACTCCCGGTCGGTTAGGGAGTGTCCTGGGACAGTGTGGTCACTCCCGGTTGGTTAGGGAGTGTCTGGGGACAATGTGGTCACTCCCGGTCAGTTAGGGAGTGTCCGGGGACAGTGTGGTCACACCTGGTCAGTTAGGGAGTGTCCCAGGACAGCGTGGTCACTCCCTGTGAATCATGGAGAGTCCCGGGACAGTGTGGTCACTCACAGTCAGTTACGGAGTGTCCCTGGACAGTGTGGTCACTCACAGTCAGTTACGGAGAGTTCCAGGACAGTGTGGTCACTCACGGTCAATTATGGAATGTCCCTGGATGGTATGGTCACTCACGGTCAGTTACGGAGAGTCCCGGGACAGTGTGGTCACTCAAAGTCAGTTACGGAGAGTCCCGGGACAGTGTGGTCACTCAAAGTCAGTTACGGAGAGTCCCGGGACAGTGTGGTCACTCAAAGTCAGTTACGGAGAGTCCTGGGGTGGTGTGATCACTCACGGTCAGTTACGGGGTGTCCCGTGGCAGTGTGGTGACTCACGGTCAGTTACGGAGAGTCCTGGGGTGGTGTGGTCACTCACGGTCAGTTATGGAGAGTCCTGGGGCAGTGTGGTCACTCACGGTCAGTTACGGAAGTCCTGGGGCACCGTGGTCACTCACGGTCAGATACGGAGAGTCCCGGGACAGTGTGGTCACTCACGGTCAGATACGGAGAGTCCCGGGACAGTGCGGTCACTCACGGTCAGATACGGAGAGTCTCGGGGCAGTGTGGTCACTCACGGTCAGATACGGAGAGTCCCGGGACAGTGTGGTCACTCACGGTCAGATACGGAGAGTCCCGGGACAGTGTGGTCACTCACGGTCAGTTATGGAGAGTCCCGGGGCAGTGTGGTCACTCACAGTTATGGAGAGTCCCGGGACAGTGTGGTCACTCACGGTCAGTTACGGAGAGTCCCGGGGCAGTGTGGTCACTCACGGTCAGTTACAGAGAGTCCCGGGACAGTGTGGTCACTCACGGTCAGTTACGGAGAGTCCCGGGACAGTGTGGTCACTCACGGTCAGTTACGGAGAGTCCTGGGACAGTGTGGTCACTCACAGTCAGTTACGGAGTGTCCCTGGACAGCGTGGTCACTCATGGTCAGTTATGGAGCGTCTCGGGATGGTGTGGTCACTCACGGTCAGTGTTGGAGAGTCCCGGGACGGCGTGGTCACTCACGGTCAGTTACAGAGAGTCCCGGGACGGTGTGGTCACTCACGGTCAGTTACGGAGAGTCCCGGGGCAGTGGGTCACTCACGGTCAGTTACGGAGAGTCCCGGGACAGTGTGGTCACTCACGGTCAGTTACGGAGTATCCCAGGACGGCGTGGTCACTCACTATCAATTACGGAGAGTCTCGGGGCAGTGTGGTCACTCACGGTCAGTTACGGAGAGTCCCGGGATGGTGTGGTCACTCACGGTCAGTTACGGAGAGTCCCGGGATGGTGTGGTCACTTACAGAGAGTTACGTAGA
>NW_027598934.1:0-34202 GCF_964194155.1 Cetorhinus maximus
TAATTGCCCTGGGAGTGTTTGATGTGGATGGTGAAGATGGCGCTTTTCTCTGTATCTGCCCCCGTGCTGTACCTGTCCTGGGAGAGTTTGATGCGGAGATTGTAGATGGAGCTTTACACTTTATCTAAACCCGTGCTGTAGATGTCCTGGGAGTGTTTGATGGGGACAGTTTAGAGGGAGATTTACTCTGTACCTATCCTCGTGCTGTACCTGTCCTGGGAGTGTTTGATGGGGATGTTGAAGAGGGAGATTTTCTCTATATCTAACCCCGTGCTGTACCTGTCCTGGGAGTGTTTGATGCGGAGAGAGTAGAGGCAGCTTTACTATGTATCTAACCCCGTGCTGTACCTGTCCTGGGAGTGTTTGATGAGGACAGTGTAGGGGGAGCTTTACTCTGTATCTAATCCCGTGCTGTACCTGCCCTGGGAGTGTTTGATGGCGACGGTGTCGAGTGAGCTTGACTCTGTATCAAACCCCAAGCTGTCCCTGTCCTGGGAGTGTTAGATTGGGACAATGTAGAGGGAGCTTTGCTCTGCATCGAACCCCGTGATGTACCTGTACTGGGAGTGTTTGAAGGGGACAGTGTAGAGGGAGCTTTACTCTGTATCTAACCCTGTGCTGTACCTGTCCTGGGAGTGTTTGATGGGGACGGTGAAGAGGGAGGTTTACTCTGTACCTATCCTCGTGCTGTACCTGTCCTGGGCTGTTTGATGTGGACGGTGTAGAGGGAGATTTACTCTGGATCTTACCCCGTGCTGTATCTGTCCTGGGAGTGTTTGTTGGGGACAGTGTAGAGGGAGATTTAGTTTGTATCTAACCCCGTGCTGTACCTGTCCTGGGAGTGTTTGATGGGGACAGTGTAGATGGAGCTTTACTCTGTAACTAACCCTGTGCTGTACCTGTCCTGGGAGTGTTTGATGGGGACGGTGTAGAGGGAGCTTTACTCTGTATCTATCCTCGTGCTGTACCTGTCGTGGGAGTGTTTGTTTTGGACATTGTAGACGGCCATTTTCTCTGTATCTAACCCCGTACTGTACCTATCCTGGGAGTGTTTGATGCGGAGAGTCTAGAGGGAGCTTTACTCTGTATCTAACCCCTTGCTGTACCTGTCCTGGGAGTGTTTGATGCAGAGAGAGTAGAGGGAGCTTTACTCTGTATCTAACCCTTGCTGTACCTGCCTGAGAGTGTTTGATGCAGAGAGAGTAGAGGGAGATTTACTCTGTATCTAACCCCTTGCTGTACCTGTCCTGGGCGTGTTTGATGGGGACAGTGTAGAGGGAGCTTTACTCTGTATCTAACCCCGTGCTGTACCTGCCCTGGGAGTGTTTGATGGGGACGGTGTAGAGGGAGCTTGACTACGTATAAAACCCCACGCTGTCCCTGTCCTGGCAGTGTTTGATGGGGACAATGTGGAGGGAGCTTTGCTATGTATCGAACCCCGTGATGTCCCTGTCCTGGGAGTGTTTGATGGGGACAGTTTAGAGGGAGCTTTACTCTGTATCTAACCCTGTGCTGTACCTGTCCTGGGAGTGTTTGATGAGGAGAGTGTTGAGGGAGCTTAACTCGGTATCAAACCCCATGCCTTCCCTGTCCAGGGAGTGTTTGATGTGAACGGTGTAGAGGGAGCTTTGCTCTGTATCCAACCTCGTGCTGTACCTGTCCGGGGAGTGTTTGTTGGGGACAGTGTAGAGGGAGATTTAATTTGTATCTAACCCCGTGCTGTATCTATCCTGGGAGTGTTTGATGGGGACAGCGTAGAGGGAGATTTTCTCTGTACCTAACACCGTGCTGTACCTGTCCCGGAGTGTTTGATGGGGACAGTGTAGAGAGAGCTTTACACTGTATCTAAGCCCGTAATGTACCTGTCGTGGGAGCGTTTGATGGGGACAGTGTAGATAGAGCTTTACTCTGTATCTAACCTCGTGCTGTACCTGTCCTGTGAGTGTTTGATGGGGACAGTGTAGAGGGAGCTTTGCTCTGTATCTAACCCCGTGATGTCCCTGTCGTGCGAGTGTTTGATGTGGACTGTTTAGAGGGAGCTTTGCTCTGTATCTAACCCCGTGCTTTACCTGTCCTGGAAGTGTTGGATGGGGACAGTTTAGAGAGAGCTTTACTTTGTATCTAACCCCGTGCTTTACCTGTCCTGGGAGTGTTTGATGGGGACAGTGTAGAGGGAGCTTTACTCTGTATCTAACCCCGTGCTGTACCTCTCCTGGGAGTTTTTGAATGGGACAGTGTAGAGGGAGCTTTACTCTGTATCTAACCCCGTGCTGTACCTGTACTGGGAGTGTTTGATGGGGACAGTGTAGAGGGAGCTTTAATCTGTATCTAACCCCGTGCTGTACCTGCCCTGGGAATGTTTGATGGGGACAGTTTAGAGGGAGCTTTATTCTGTATCTAACCCCGTGCTGTACCTGTCCTGGGAGTTTTTGATGGGGACAGTTTAGAGGGAGCTTTACACTGTACCTATCCTCGTGCTGTACCTGTCCTGGGAGTGTTTGATGGGGACAGTGTAGATGGAGCATTACTCTATATCTAACCCCGTGCTTTACGCGTCCTGGGAATGTTTGATGGGGACAGTGTAGAGAGAGCTTTACTCCGTAACTAACCCCGTGCTGTACCTGTCCTGGGAATGTTTGATGGGGACAGTGTAGATGGAGCTTTACTCTGTATCTAACCCCTTGCTCTACCTGACCTGGGAGTGTTTGATGGGGACAGTGTAGAGGGAGCTTTACTCTGTATCTAACCCTGTGCTGTACCTGTCCTGGGAGTGTTTGATGCGGAGTGTGTAGAGGGAGCTTTACTCTGTATCTAACCCCTTGCTGTACCTGTCCTGGGCGTGTTTGATGGGGAGAGTGTAGAGCGAGATGGACTCAGTATCAAACCCCATGCTGTTCCTGTCCTGGGAGTGTTTGATGTGGACGGTGTTGAGGGAGCTTTGCTCTGTATCTAACCCCATGCTGTACCTGTCCTGAGAGTGTTTGATGTGGACGGTGTTGAGGGAGCTTTGCTCTGTATCTAACCTCATGCAGTCCCTGTCCTGAGATTGTTTGATGTGGATGTTGTAGAGGGAGCTTTACTCTGTATCTAACCCCGTGCTGTACCTGTGCTGGGATTGTTTGATGGGGACAGTGTAGAGGGAGCTTTACTCTGTATCTAACCCCGTGCTTTACCAGTCCTGTGAGTGTATGATGGGGTCAGTGTAGAGGGAGCGTTACTCTGTAACTAACCCGTTGCTGTACCTGTCCTGGGTGTGTTTGATGGGGACAGTGTAGAGGGGGCTTTACTCTGCATCTAACCCCGTGCTGTACCTGTCCTGGGAGTGTTTGATGGGGCCAGTATAGAGGGAGATTTACTCGGTATCTAATCCCATGCTGTACCTGTCCTGGGAGTGAATGATGGGGACATTGTAGAGGGACATTTACTCTGTATCTTACCCTGTGCTGTACCTGTCTTGGGATTGATTGATGGGGACAGTGTAGAGGGAGATTTAGTCTGTATCTAACCCCGTGCTGTACCTGTCCTGGGAGTGTTTGATGGGGTGAGTGTAGAGGGAGCTTTACTCTGTATCTAACCCCATGCTGAATCTGTCCTGGGAGTGTTTGATGGGGACAGTGAAGTGGGAGCTTTACTCTGTTTCTAACCCCTTGCTGTACCTGTACTGGGATTGTTTGATGTGGATGTTGTAGAGGGACCTTTACTCTGTATCTAACCCCGTGCTGTACCTGCCCTGGGAGAGTTTGATGAGGATGGTGTAGAGGGAGCTTTTCTCTGTATCTAACCCCGTGCTGTACCTGTCCTGGGAGCGTTTGATGTGGACGGTGTAGTGGGTGCTTTACTCTGTATCTAACTCCGTGCTGTACCTGTCCTGGGAGTGTTTGATGGGGACTGTGTAGATGGAGATTTACTCTGTATTTAAACCCGCGCTGTACCTGTCCGGGGAGTGTTTGATGGGGACGTTGTAGACGGATCTTTACTCTGTATCTAACCCCGTGCTGTACCTTTCCTGGGAGTGTTTGATGGGGACAGTGTAGACGGAGCTTTACTCTGTATCTAACCCTGTGCTGTACCTGTCCTCGGAGTGTTTGATGGGGAGAGTGTAGTGGGAGCTTTACTCTGTTTCTAACCCCTTTCTGTACCTGTCCTGGGTGTGTTTGATGTGGACAGTGTGGAGGGAGCTTTACTCTGTATCTAACCCCGTGCTGTACCTGTACAGGGGGTGTTTGATGTGGATGTTGTAGAGCAACCTTTACTCTGTATCTAACCCCATGCTGTACCTGTCTTGGGAGTGTTTGATGTGGACGGTTTAGAGGGATCTTTAATCTTTATCTAACCCCGTGCTGTACCTGTCCTGGGAGTGTTTGATAGGGACAGTGTAGAGGGATCTTTACTCTGTATCTAAGCCCGTGATATACCTGTCCTGGGAGTGTTTCATGAGGAAAGTGCAGAGGGAGCTTTACTCTGTATCTAATCCCGTGCTCTACCTGTCCTGGTGGTGTTTCACGTGGACAGTGTAGAGGGAGATTGACTCTGTATCTAACCCAATGCTGTACCTGTTCTGGGAATGTTTGATGGGGGAAGTGTAGAGGGAGCTTTACACTATATCTAACCACGTGATATACCTGTCATGGGAGTGTTTGATGGGGACAGTGTAGAGAGAGCTTTACACTGTATCTAACCCCGTGCTATACCTGTCCTGGGAGTGTTTCATGCGGAGAGTGTAGACGGAGCTTTACTCTGTATCATACCCCGTGCTGTACCTGTCCTGGGCGTGTTTGATGGTGACAGTGTAGAGGGAGCTGTACTCTGTATCTAACCCTGTTCTGTACCAGTCCTGGGAGTGTTTGAATGGGAGAGTGCAGAGGTTGCTTTACTCTGTTTCAAAACCCGTGCTGTTCCTGTCCTGGGAATGTTTGATGTGGATGGTGTAGAGGGAGCTTTAGTCTGTATCTAACCCCGTGCTGTACCTGTCCTGTGAGTGTTTGATGGGGACAGTGTAGAGGAAGCTTTACTCTGTATCTAACCCTATACAGTACCTGTCCTGGGAGTGTTTGGTGGCGACGGTGAAGAGGGAGCTTTACTCAGTATCTAACCCCGTGCTGTACCTGTCCTGGGAGTGTTGATGTGGAGAGTTTAGAGGGAGTTTAACTCTGTATCTAAGCCCGTGCTGCACCTGTCCTGGGAGTGTTTGATGGGGACAGTGTAAAGGGAGCTTTACTCTGTATCTAACCCCGTGCTGTACCTGTCCTGGGAGTGTTTGATAGGAACATTGTAGAGGGAGCTTTACTCTGTACCTAACCCCGTGCTGTCCCATTCCTGGGAGTGTTTGATGGGGACTGTGTAGAGGGAGCTTTACTCTGTATCTAACCCCATGCTGTACCTGTCCTGGGAGTGTTTGATGGGGACGGTGTAGAGGGAGCTTTACTCTGCATCTAAGCCCGTGCTGCACCTGTCCTGGGAGTGTTTCATGTGGAAAGTGTAGATGGAGCTTTACTCTGTATCTAACCTCGTGCTGTACCAGTCCTCGGAGTGTTTGATGGGGAGAGTGTAGAGGGCGCTTGACACTTTATCTAACCCCGTGCTGTACCTGTCCTGGGAGTGTCTGATAGGGACAGTGGAGAGGGAGCTTTACTCGGTATCTAACCCCGTGATATACCTGACTTGGGAGTGTTTGATGGGGACAGTGTAGAGGAAGCTTGACTCTGTATCTAACCCCGTGCTGTACCTGTCGAGGGAGATTTTGATGGGGATGGTGTAGAGGGAGCTTTTCTGTGTATCTAACCCCGTGCTGTACCTGTCCTGGGAGTGTTTGATGGGGACAGTGTAGTGGGAGCTTTACTCCGTTTCTAACCCGTTGCTGTACCTGTACTGGGATTGTTTGATGTGGATGTTGTAGAGGGACCTTTACTCTGTATCTAACCCCGTGCTGTACCTGCCCTGGGAGTGTTTGATGGAGACGGTGTAGAGGGAGCTTTTCTCTGTATCTAACCCCGTGCTGTACCTGTCCTGGGAGCGTTTGATGTGGACGGTGTAGTGGGTGCTTTACTCTGTATCTAACTCCGTGCTGTACCTGTCCTGGGAGTGTTTGATGGGGACTGTGTAGATGGAGATTTACTCTGTATCTAACCCTGTGCTGTACCTTTCCTGGGAGTGTTTGATGGGGACAGTGTAGATGGAGCTTTACTCTGTTTCTAACCCTGTGCTGTACCTGTCCTCGGAGTGTTTGATGGGGAGAGTGTAGTGGGAGCTTTACTCTGCTTCTAACCCCTTGCTGTACCTGTCCTGTGTGTGTTTGTTGGGGACAGTGTGGAGGGAGCTTTACTCTGTATCTAACCCCGTGCTGTACCTGTACAGGGAGTGTTTGATGTGGATGTTGTAGAGAAACCTTTACTCTGTATCTAACCCCATGCTGTACCTGTCCTGGGAATGTATGATGTGGACGGTTTAGAGGGAGCTTTGCTCTGTATCTAACCCCGTGCTGTACCTGTCCTGGGAGTGTTTGATGGGGACAGTGTAGATGGAGATTTACTCTGTATCTAATCCCGTGCTGTACCTGCCCTGGGAGTGTTTGATGTGGATGGTGTAGAGGGAGCTTTTCTCTGTATCTAACCCCATGCTGTACCTGTCTTGGGAGTGTTTGATGGGGGCAGTGTAGAGGGAGCTTTACTCATTATCTAACCCCGTGCTGTACCTGTCCTGGGAGTGTTTCATGCGGAGAGTGTAGAGGGAGCTTTACTCTGTATCTTACCCCGTGCTGTACCTGTCCTGGGCGTGTTTGATGGGGACAGTGTAGAGGGAGCTGTACTCTGTATTTTACCCCGTGCTGTACATTTCCTGGGAGTGTTTGATGGGGACTGTGTAGAGCTATCTTTAGTCTGTATCTAACCTCGTGCTGTACCTGTCCTAGAAGTTTTTGTTGGGGACAGTGTAGTGGGAGCTTTACTCTGTTTCTAACGCCGTGCTGTATTTATCCTGGGAGTGTTTGATGAGAACAGTGTAGAGGGAGCTTTTCTCTGTATCTTACCCTGTGCTGTACCTGTCCTGGGAGAGTTTGATGTGAACAATGTTGAGGGAGCTTTTCTCTGTATCTAACCCCGTGCTGTAACAGTCCTGGGAGTGCTTAATGGGGACAGTGTAGAGGGGGCTTTACTCTGTATCTAACCCCATGCTGTAACTTTCTTGGGAGTGTTCGATGGTGACAGTGTAGAGGGAGCTTTACTCTGTATCTAACCCCGTGCTGTAGCTGTCCTGGGAGTGTTTGATGTGGACAGTGTAGAGGGAGCTTTACTCTGTATCTAACCCCGTGCTGTACCTGTCCTGGGAGTGTTTGATGTGGATGGTGTAGAGGGAGCTTTACTCTGTATCTAACCCCGTGCTGTACCTGTCCTGGGTGTGTTTGATGGGGACATATTAGAGGGAGCTTTACTCTGTATATAACCCTGTGCAGTACCTGTCCTGGGAGTGTTTGATGGCGACGGTGAATAGGGAGCTTTACTCTGTATCTACCCACGTGCAGTACCTGTCCTGGAATTGTTTGTTGCGGAGAGTGTTGAGGGACCTTTACCCTGAATCTAACCCCGTGCTGTACCTGTCCTGGGAGTGTTTGATGGGGACAGTGTAGAGCGAGCTTAACTCTGTATCTAAGCCCGTGCTGCACCTGTCCTGGGAGTGTTTGATAGGGACAGTGTAGACGGAGCTTTACTCTGTATCTAACCCCGTGCTGTACCTGTCCTGGGAGTGTTTGATATGGACGGTGTAGAGGGATCTTTACTCTGTATCTAACCCCGTGCTGTACCTTTCCTGGGAGTGTTTGATGGGGACAGTGTAGAGGGAGATTTACTCTGTATCTTACCCCGTGCTGTACCTGTCCTGGGAGTGTTTGATGGGGACAGTGAAGAAGGAGATTTACTCAGTATCTAACCCCGTGCTGTACCTTTCCTGGGAGTGTAAGATGTGGACAGTGTAGAGGGAGATTTACTCTGTAGCTAACCCCGTGTTGTACCTGTCCTGGGAGTGTTTGATGGGGACAGTGTAGAGGGAGATTTACTCTGTATCTAACCCCTTGCTGTACCTGTCCTGGGAGTGTTTGATGGGGACAGTGTAGAGAGAGCTTTACACTGTATCTAACCCCGTGCTATACCTGTCCTGGGAGTGTTTCATGCGGAGAGTGTAGAGGGAGATTTACTCTGTATCTTACCCCGTGCTGTACCTGTCCTGGGAGTGTTTGATGGGGACAGTGAAGAAGGAGATTTACTCAGTATCTAACCCCGTGCTGTACCTTTCCTGGGAGTGTAAGATGTGGACAGTGTAGAGGGAGATTTACTCTGTAGCTAACCCCGTGTTGTACCTGTCCTGGGAGTGTTTGATGGGGACAGTGTAGAGGGAGATTTACTCTGTATCTAACCCCTTGCTGTACCTGTCCTGGGAGTGTTTGATGGGGACAGTGTAGAGAGAGCTTTACACTGTATCTAACCCCGTGCTATACCTGTCCTGGGAGTGTTTCATGCGGAGAGTGTAGACGGAGCTTTACTCTGTATCTTACCCCGTGCTGTACCTGTCCTGGGAGTGTTGATGTGGAGCGTTTAGAGGGAGCTTTACTCTGTATCTAAACCCGTGCTATACCTGTCCTGGGAGTGTTTGATGGGGACAGTGCAAAGGGAGCTTAACTCTGTATCTAAGCCCGTGCTGCACCTGTCCTGGGAGTGTTTGATGGGGACAGTGTAAAGGGAGCTTTACTCTGTATCTAACCCCGTGCTGTACCTGTCCTGGGAGTGTTTGATAGGAACATTGTAGAGGGAGCTTTACTCTGTATCTAACCCCGTGCTGTACCTGTCCTGGGAGTGTTTGATGGGGACGGTGTAGAGGGAGCTTTACTCTGCATCTAAGCCCGTGCTGCACCTGTCCTGGGAGTGTTTCATGTGGAGAGTGTAGAGGGAGCTTTACTCTTTATCTAACCTCGTGCTGTACCAGTCCTCGGAGTGTTTGATGGGGAGAGTGTAGAGGGCGCTTGACACTTTATCTAACCCCGTGCTGTACCTGTCCTGGGAGTGTCTGATAGGGACAGTGTAGAGGGAGCTTTACTCGGTATCTAACCCTGTGATATACCTGACTTGGGAGTGTTTGATGGGGACAGTGTAGAGGGAGCTTTACTCTATATCTAACCCCGTGCTGTACCTGTCCTGGGTGTGTTTGATGGGGACTGTCCAGAGGGAGCTTTACTCTGTATCAAACCTCGTGCTGTACCTGTCCTGGAAGTATTTGATTCGGACAGTGTAGAGGAAGCTTGACTCTGTATCTAACCCCGTGCTGTACCTGTCCTGGGAGTGTTTGATGGGGACAGTGTAGAGGGAGCTTTACTCTGTATCTAACCCCTTGCTGTACCTGTCCTGGGAATGTTTGATGGGGACAGTGTTGTGGGAGCTTTACTCTGTTTCTAACCCGTTGCTGTACCTGTACTGGGATTGTTTGATGTGGATGTTGTAGAGGGACCTTTACTCTGTATCTAACCCCATGCTGTACCTGCCCTGGGAGTGTTTGATGAGGATTGTGCAGAGGGAGCTTTTCTCTGTATCTAATCCCGTGCTGTACCTGTCCTGGGAGCGTTTGATGTGGACGGTGTAGTGGGTGCTTTACTCTGTATCTAACACCGTGCTGTACCTGTCCTGGGAGTGTTTGATGGGGACTGTGTAGATGGAGATTTACTCTGTATTTAACCCCGCGCTGTACCTGTCCGGGGAGTGTTTGATGGGGAGTGTAGACGGAGCTATACTCTGTATCTAACCCTGTGCTTTACCTGTCCTCGGAGTGTTTGATGGGGAGAGTGTAGTGGGAGCTTTACTCTGCTTCTAACCCCTTGCTGTACCTGTCCTGTGTGTGTTTGATGGGGACAGTGTGGAGGGAGCTTTAATCTGTATCTAACCCCGTGCTGTACCTGTACAGGGAGTGTTTGATGTGGATGTTGTAGAGAAACCTTTACTCTGTATCTAACCCCATGCTGTACCTGTCCTGGGAATGTATGATGTGGACGGTGTAGAGGGAGCTTTGCTCTGTATCTAACCCCGTGCTGTACCTGTCCTGGGAGTGTTTGATGTGGACGGTTTAGAGGGAGCTTTGCTCTGTATCTAACCCCGTGCTGTACCTGTCCTGGGAGTGTTTGATGGGGACAGTGTAGATGGAGATTTACTCTGTATCTAATCCCGTGCTGTACCTGCCCTGGGAGTGTTTGATGTGGATGGTGTAGAGGGAGCTTTTCTCTGTATCTAACCCCATGCTGTACCTGTCTTGGGAGTGTTTGATGGGGGCAGTGTAGAGGGAGCTTTACTCATTATCTAACCCCGTGCTGTACCTGTCCTGGGAGTGTTTCATGCGGAGAGTGTAGAGGGAGCTTTACTCTGTATTTTACCCCGTGCTGTACATTTCCTGGGAGTGTTTGATGGGGACTGTGTAGAGGTATCTTTAGTCTGGATCAAACCTCGTGCTGTACCTGTCCTAGAAGTTTTTGTTGGGGACAGTGTAGTGGGAGCTTTACTCTGTTTCTAACGCCGTGCTGTATTTATCCTGGGAGTGTTTGATGTGAACAGTGTAGAGGGAGCTTTTCTCTGTATCTAACCCCGTGCTGTACCTATCCTGGGAGTGTTTGATGGGACCAGTGTAGAGGGAGATTTACTCTGTATCTAACCCCGTGCTGTACCAGTCCTGGGAGTGCTTAATGGGGACAGTGTAGAGGGGGCTTCACTCTGTATCTAACCCCATGCTGTAACTTTCATGGGAGTGTTTGATGGTGACAGTGTAGAGGGAGCTTTACTCTGTATCTAACCCCGTGCCGTAGCTGTCCTGGGAGTGTTTGATG
This sequence comes from Cetorhinus maximus, assembly GCF_964194155.1. NCBI lineage: Eukaryota > Metazoa > Chordata > Chondrichthyes > Lamniformes > Cetorhinidae > Cetorhinus > Cetorhinus maximus. The sequence continues at coordinate 10,850 of NW_027598934.1, forward strand.
TGGACAGTGTAGAGGGAGCTTTACTCTGTATCTAACCCCGTGCTGTACCTGTCCTGGGAGTGTTTGATGTGGATGGTGTAGAGGGAGCTTTACTCTGTATCTAACACCGTGCTGTACCTGTCCTGGGTGTGTTTGATGGGGACATATTAGAGGGAGCTTTACTCTGTATATAACCCTGTGCAGTACCTGTCCTGGGAGTGTTTGATGGCGACGGTGAATAGGGAGCTTTACTCTGTATCTACCCACGTGCAGTACCTGTCCTGGAATTGTTTGTTGCGGAGAGTGTTGAGGGACCATTACTCTGTATATAACCCCGTGCTGTACCTGTCCGGGGCGTGTTTGATGGGGACAGTGTAGAGGGAGCTTAACTCTGTATCTAAGCCCGTGCTGCACCTGTACTGGGAGTGTTTGATAGGGACAGTGTAGACGGAGCATTACTCTGTATCTAACCCCGTGCTGTACCTTTCCTGGGAGTGTTTGATGGGGACAGTGTAGAGGGACCTTTACTTTGTATCTAACCTCATGCAGTCCCTGTCCTGAGATTGTTTGATGTGGATGTTGTAGAGAAACCTTTACTCTGTATCTAACCCCATGCTGCACCTGTCCTGGGAATGTATGATGTGGACGGTTTAGAGGGAGCATTGCTCTGTATCTAACCCTGTGCTGTACCTGTCCTGGGAGTGTTTGATGTGGACGGTTTAGAGGGAGCTTTGCTCTGTATCTAACCCCGTGCTCTACCTGTCCTGGGAGTGTTTGATGGGGACAGTAAAGAAGGAGATTTACTCAGTATCTAACCCCATGCTGTACCTTTCCTGGGAGTGTAAGATGTGGACAGTGTAGAGGGAGATTTACTCAGAATCTAACCCCGTGCTGTACCTGTCCTGGGAGTGTTTGATGGGGACATTGTAGAGGGAGCTTTACTCTGTATCTAAACCCATGCTGTACCTGTCCTGGGAGTGTTTGATGGGGACAGTGTAGAGGGAGATTTACTCTGTAGCTAACCCCGTGTTGTACCTGTCCTGGGAGTGTTTGATGGGGACAGTGTAAAGGGAGATTTACTCTGTATCTAACCCCGTGCTGTACCTGTCCTGGGAGTGTTTGATGGGGACAGTGTAGAGGGAGATTAACTCTGTATCTAAACCCGTGCTGTACCTGTCCTGGGAGTGTTTGATGGGGACATTGTAGAGGGAGCTTTACTCTGTATCTAAACCCGTGCTGTACCTGTCCTGGGAGTGTTTGATGGGGACAGTGTAGAGGGATATTTACTCTGTAGCTAACCCCGTGTTGTACCTGTCCTGGGAGTGTTTGATGGGGACAGTGTAGAGGGAGCTTTACTCTGTATCTAACCCCGTGCTGTACCTGTCCTGGGAGTGTTTGATGGGGACAGTGTAGAGGGAGATTTACTCTGTATCTAACCCCTTGCTGTATCTGTCCTGGGAGTGTTTGATGGGGACAGTGTAGAGGGTGATTTACTCTGTATCTAACCCCGTGCTGTACCTGTCCTGGGAGTGTTTGATGTGGAAAGTGTAGAGGGAGCTTTACTCTGTATGTAACCCAGTGTTGAACCTGTCCTGGGAGTGTTTGATGGGGACTGTGTAGAGGGAGCTTTACTCTGAATCTAACCTCGTGCTATACCTGTCCAGGGAGTTTTTGATGGGGACATTGTAGAGGGAGCTTTACTCTGTATCTAACCCCGTGCTGTACCTGTCCTGGGAGGGTTTCATGCGGAGTGTGTAGAGCTAGCTTTACTCTGTATCTAACCCCGTGCGGTACCTGTCCTGGGCGTGTTTGTTGGGGACAGTGTGGAGGGAACTTTAATCTGAATCTAACCCAGTGCTGCACCTGTCCTGGGAGTGTTTGATGGGGACTGTGTAGAGGGAGCTTTACTCTGTATCTAACCTCGTGCTGTACCTGTCCAGGGAGTTTTTGATGGGGACATTGTAGAGGGAGCATTACTCTGTATCCAACTCCGTGCTGTAAGTGTCCTACGATGGTTTAATGGGGACAGTGTAGAAGGAGTTTTGCTCTGTATCTAACACCGTGATGTACCTGTCCTGGGAGTGTTTGATGTGGAGAGTATAGAGGGACCTTTACTCTGTATCTAACCCCGCGCTGTAACTGTCCTGGGAGATTTTGATGGGGACAGTGTAGAGGAAGGTGAAATCTGTATCAAACCCGTGCTGTAACTGTCCTAGGAGTGTTTGATGGGGACAGTGTAGAAGGAGATTTACTCTGTATCTAACCCCATGCTTTACATTTCATGCGAGTGTTTTATGTGGACATTGTAGAGGGAGCTTAACTCTGTATCTAACCCAGTGCTGTACCTGCCCTGGGAGTGTTTATGTGGATGGTGTAGAGGGAGCTTTACTATTTATCTAACCCCAAGCTGTACCTGTCCTGGGTGTGTTTGATGGGGACAGTGTAGAGGGAGCTTTGCTCTGTATCTAAACTCGTGCTGTACCTGTCCTGGGAGTGTTTGATGGGGACAGTGTAGAGGGAGCTTTGCTCTGTATCTAAACTCGTGCTGTACCTGTCCTGGGAGTGTTTTATGGGGACAATGTGGAGGGAGCCTTACTCTGTATCTAACCCCGTGCAGTACCTGTCCTGGGAGTGTTTGATGGGGACAGTGTAGAGGGAGCTTTGCTCTGTATCTAAACTCGTGCTGTACCTGTCCTGGGAGTGTTTGATGGGGACAATGTAGAGGGAGCCTTACTCTGTATCTAACCCCGTGCAGTACCTGTCCTGGGAGTGTTTGATATGGATGGTGTAGAGGGAGCTTTACTCTGTATCTAACCCCGTGCTGTACCTGTCCTGGGTGTGTTTGACGGGGAGAGTGTAGAGGGAGATTTTCTCTGTATCTAACACCGTGCTGTACCTGTCCTGGGAGTGTTTGCTGTGGACGGTTTAGAGGGTGCTTTACTCTGTATCTTACCCCGTGCTGTACCTGTCCTGCGGGTGTTTGATGGGGAAAGTTTAGAGGGAGCTTAACTCTGTATCTAACCCCGTGCTGTACCGGTCCTGGGACAGTTTGATGGGGACGGTGTAGAGGGAGCTTAACTCTGTATCTAACCCGTTGCTGTACCTGTCCTGGGAATGTTTAATGGGGACAGTGTACAGTGAGTTTTAATCTGTATCTAAACCCATGCTGTACATGTCCTGGGAGTTTTTGATGCGGTGAGTGTAGAGGGAGCTTTACTCTGTATCTAACCCCGTGCTGTACCTGTCCTGGGAGTGTTTGAAGGGGACCGTGTAGAGGGAGCTTTGCTCTGTATCTAACCCCGTGCTTTACCTGTCCCGGGAGTGTTTGATGTGGACAGTGTAGAGGGAGCTTTACTCTGTATCTAACCCCGTGCTGTACCTGTCCTGGGAGTGTTTGATGGGGACGGTGTGGAGGGAGCTTTACTCTGTATCTAACCCTGTGCTGTACCTGTCCTGGGAGTGTTTGATGGGGACAGTGTAGAGGGAGCTTTACTCTGTATCTAACCCCATGCTGTACCTGTCCTGGGACAGTTTGATGGGGACGGTGTAGAGGGAGCATTACTCTGTATCTAACCCGGTCCTTTACCTGTCCTGGGAGTGTTTGATGGGGAGAGTGTAGAGGGAGCTTTACTCTGTCTCTAACCCCGTGCTGTACCTGTCCTGGGACAGTTTGATGGGGACGGTGTAGAGGGAGCATTACTCTGTATCTAAACCCGTGCTGAACCTGTCCTGGGAGTGTTTGATGCGGAGAGTGTTGAGGTAGTTTTACTCTGTATCTAACCCCGTGCTGTACCTGTTCTGGGAGTGTTTGATGGGGAGAGTGAAGAAGGAGCTAAACCATGTATCTAACCCCGTGCTGTATCTGTCCTGGGAGTGTTTGATGGGGACGGTGTAGAGGGAGCATTACTCTATATCTAACCCCGTGCTTTACGCGTCCTGGGAATGTTTGATGGGGACAGTGTAGAGAGAGCTTTACTCCGTAACTAACCCCGTGCTGTACCTGTCCTGGGAATGTTTGATGGGGACAGTGTAGATGGAGCTTTACTCTGTATCTAACCCTGGGCTGTACCTGTCCTGGGAGTGTTTGATGCGGAGTGTGTAGAGGGAGCTTTACTCTTTATCTAACCCCTTGCTGTACATGTCCTGGGCGTGTTTGATGGGGAGAGTGTAGAGGGAGATGGACTCTGTATCAAATCCCATGCTCTCCCTGTCCTGGGAGTGTTTGATGTGGACGGTGTTGAGGGAGCTTTGCTCTGTATCTAACCCCATGCTGTACCTGTCCTGAGATTGTTTGATGTGGACGGTGTTGAGGGAGCTTTGCTCTGTATCTAACCTCATGCAGTCCCTGTCCTGAGATTGTTTGATGTGGATGTTGTAGAGAAACCTTTACTCTGTATCTAACCCCATGCTGTACCTGTCCTGGGAATGTATGATGTGGACGGTTTAGAGGGAGCTTTGCTCTGTATCTAACCCCGTGCTGTACCTGTCCTGGGAGTGTTTGATGGGGACATTGTAGAGGGAGCTTTACTCTGTATCTAAACCCGTGCTGTACCTGTCCTGGGAGTGCTTGATGGGGACAGTGTAGAGGGAGATATACTCTGTATCTAACCCCGTGCTGTACCTGTCCTGGGAGTGTTTGATGTGGAAAGTGTAGAGGGAGCTTTACTCTGTATGTAACCCAGTGTTGCACCTGTCCTGGGAGTGTTTGATGGGGACTGTGTAGAGGGAGCTTTACTCTGTATCTAACCTCGTGCTGTACCTGTCCAGGGAGTTTTTGATGGGGACATTGTTGAAGCAGCTTTACTCTGTATCTAACCCCGTGCTGTACCTGTCCTGGGAGGGTTTCATGCGGAGAGTGTAGAGGTAGCTTTACTCTGTATCTAACCCCGTGCTGTACCTGTCCTGGGCGTGTTTGTTGGGGACAGTGTAGAGGGAGCTTTACTCTGTATCTTATCCAGTGCTGTACATGTCCTGGGAGTGTTTGATGGGGACATTGTGGAGGGAGCTTTACTCTGTATCTAACCTCGTGCTGTACCTGTCCAGGGAGTTTTTGATGGGGACATTGCAGAGGGAGCTTTACTCTATATCTAACCCCGCGCTGTAAGTGTCCTAGGAGTGTTTAATGGGGACAGTGTAGAAGGAGTTTTGCTCTGTATCTAACACCGTGATGTACCTGTCCTGGGAGTGTTTGATGTGGAGAGTATAGAGGGACCTTTACTCTGTATCTAACCCCGCGCTGTAGCTGTCCTGGGAGTTTTTGATAGGGACAGTGTAGAGGAAGGTGAAATCTGTATCAAACCCGTGCTGTTACTGTCCTAGGAATGTTTGATGGGGACAGTGTAGAAGGAGATTTACTCTGTATCTAACCCCATGCTTTACATTTCATGCGAGTGTTTTATGTGGACATTGTAGAGGGAGCTTAACTCTGTATCTAACCCAGTGCTGTACCGGCCCTGGGAGTGTTTATGTGGATGGTGTAGAGGGAGCTTTACTATTTATCTAACCCCAAGCTGTACCTGTCCTGGGAGTGTTTGGTTGGGACGCTGTAGAGGGAGCCTTACTCTGTATCTAACCCCGTGCAGTACCTGTCCTGGGAGTGTTTGATGGGGACAGTGAAGAGGGAGCTTTACTCTGTATCTAAGCCCGTGCTGTACCTGTCCTGGGAGTGTTTGATGGGGACAGTGTAGAGGGAGATTTACTCTGTGTCTAACCCCTTGCTGTATCTGTCCTGGGAGTGTTTGATGGGGACAGTGTAGAGGGAGATTTACTCTGTATCTAACCCCGTGCTGTACCTGTCCTGGGAGTGTTTGATGTGGAAAGTGTAGAGGGAGCTTTACTCTGTATGTAACCCAGTGTTGCACCTGTCCTGGGAGTGTTTGATGGGGACTGTGTAGAGGGAGCTTTACTCTGTATCTAACCTCGTGCTGTACCTGTCCAGGGAGTTTTTGATGGGGACATTGTTGAAGCAGCTTTACTCTGTATCTAACCCCGTGCTGTACCTGTCCTGGGAGGGTTTCATGCGGAGAGTGTAGAGGTAGCTTTACTCTGTATCTAACCCCGTGCTGTACCTGTCCTGGGCGTGTTTGTTGGGGACAGTGTAGAGGGAGCTTTACTCTGTATCTTATCCAGTGCTGTACATGTCCTGGGAGTGTTTGATGGGGACATTGTGGAGGGAGCTTTACTCTGTATCTAACCTCGTGCTGTACCTGTCCAGGGAGTTTTTGATGGGGACATTGCAGAGGGAGCTTTACTCTATATCTAACCCCGCGCTGTAAGTGTCCTAGGAGTGTTTAATGGGGACAGTGTAGAAGGAGTTTTGCTCTGTATCTAACACCGTGATGTACCTGTCCTGGGAGTGTTTGATGTGGAGAGTATAGAGGGACCTTTACTCTGTATCTAACCCCGCGCTGTAGCTGTCCTGGGAGTTTTTGATAGGGACAGTGTAGAGGAAGGTGAAATCTGTATCAAACCCGTGCTGTTACTGTCCTAGGAATGTTTGATGGGGACAGTGTAGAAGGAGATTTACTCTGTATCTAACCCCATGCTTTACATTTCATGCGAGTGTTTTATGTGGACATTGTAGAGGGAGCTTAACTCTGTATCTAACCCAGTGCTGTACCGGCCCTGGGAGTGTTTATGTGGATGGTGTAGAGGGAGCTTTACTATTTATCTAACCCCAAGCTGTACCTGTCCTGGGAGTGTTTGGTTGGGACGCTGTAGAGGGAGCCTTACTCTGTATCTAACCCCGTGCAGTACCTGTCCTGGGAGTGTTTGATGGGGACAGTGAAGAGGGAGCTTTACTCTGTATCTAAGCCCGTGCTGTACCTGTCCTGGGAGTGTTTGATGGGGACAGTGTAGAGGGAGCTTTGCTCTGTATCTAAACTCGTGCTGTACCTGTCCTGGGAGTGTTTGACGGGGACAATGTAGAGGGAGCCTTACTCTGTATCTAACCCCGTGCAGTACCTGTCCTGGGAGTGTTTGATGGGGACAGTGTAGAAGGAGATTTACTCTGTATCTAAACCCATTCTGTGTTTTTCCTGGGAGTGTTAGATGTGTAGAGTGTAGAGGGAGCTTTACTCTGTATCTAAACGGTGCTGTATCTGTCCTGGGAGTGTATGATGGGACGGTGTAGAGGAAGCATTACTCTGTATCTAACCCCTTGCTGTACCTGTTTTGGGAATGTTTGATGGGGACAGTGTAGAGGGAGATTTACTGTGTATCTACGCCCGTGCTGTACCTGTCCTGGGAGTGTTTGATGGGGACGGTTTAGAGGGTGCTTTACTCTGTATCTTACCCCGTGCTGTACCTGTCCTGAGGGTGTTTGATGGGGAAGGTTTAGAGGGAGCTTAACTCTGTATCTAACCCCGTGCTGTACCGGTCCTGGGACAGTTTGATGGGGACGGTGTAGAGGGAGCTTAACTCTGTATCTAACCCGTTGCTGTACCTGTCCTGGGAATGTTTAATGGGGACAGTGTACAGTGAGTTTTAATCTGTATCTAAACCCGTGCTGTACATGTCCTGGGAGTTTTTGATGCGGTGAGTGTAGAGGGAGCTTTACTCTGTATCTAACCCCGTGCTGTACCTGTCCTGGGAGTGTTTGAAGGGGACCGTGTAGAGGGAGCTTTGCTCTGTATCTAACCCCGTGCTTTACCTGTCCCGGGAGTGTTTGATGTGGACAGTGTAGAGGGAGCTTTACTCTGTATCTAACCCCGTGCTGTACCTGTCCTGGGAGTGTTTGAAGGGGACCGTGTAGAGGGAGCTTTGCTCTGTATCTAACCCTGTGCTTTACCTGTCCCGGGAGTGTTTGATGGGGACAGTGTAGAGGGAGCCTTACTCTGTATCTAACCCCGTGCAGTACCTGTCCTGGGAGTGTTTGATGGGGACAGTGAAGAGGGAGCTTTACTCTGTATCTAAGCCCGTGCTGTCCCTGTCGTGGGAGTGTTTGATATGGATGGTGTAGAGGGAGGTTTACTCTGTATCTAACACCGTGCTGTACCTGTCCTGGGAGTGTTTGATTGGGACAGTGTAGAAGGAGATTTACTCTGTATCTTAACCCATTCTGTGTTTTTCCTGGGAGTGTTAGATGTGGAGAGTGTAGAGGGAGCTTTTCTCTGCATCTAAACGGTGCTGTATCTGTCCTTGGAGTGTATGATGGGACGGTGTAGAGGAAGCATTACTCTGTATCTAACCCCTTGCTGTACCTGTTTTGGGAATGTTTGATGGGGACAGTGTAGAGGGAGATTTACTGTGTATCTACGCCCGTGCTGAACCTGTCCTGGGAGTGTTTGATGGGGACGGTTTAGAGGGTGCTTTACTCTGTATCTTACCCCGTGCTGTACCTGTCCTGCGGGTGTTTGATGGGGAAAGATTAGAGGGAGCTTTACTCTGTATCTAACCCGTTGCTGTACCTGTCCTGGGAATGTTTAATGGGGACAGTGTACAGTGAGTTTTAATCTGTATCTTACCCCGTGCTGTACCTGTCCTGGGAGTGTTTGAAGGGGACCGTGTAGAGGGAGCTTTGCTCATTATCTAACCCCGTGCTTTACCTGTCCCGGGAGTGTTTGATGCGGACAGTGTAGAGGGAGTTTTACTCTGTATCTAACCCCGTGCTGTACCCGTCCTGGGAGTGTTTGATGGGGCAGGGTAGAGGCAGCTTTGCTCTGTATCTAACCCCGTGCTGTACCTGTCCTGGGAGTTTTTGATGGGGACGGTGTGGAGGGAGCTTTACTCTGTATCTAACCCGGTCCTTTACCTGTCCTGGGAGTGTTTGATGGGAAGAGTGTAGAGAGAGCTTTACTCTGTATCTAACCCCGTGCTGTACCTGTCCTGGGACAGTTTGATGGGGACGGTGTAGAGGGAGCATTACTCTGTATCTAAACCCGTGCTGAACCTGTTCTGGGAGTGTTTGATGCGGAGAGTGTTGAGGTAGTCTTACTCTGTATCTAACCCCGTGCTGTACCTGTTCTGGGAGTGTTTGATGGGGACAGTGTAGTAGGAGCTAAACTATGTATCTAACCCCATGCTGTATCTGTCCTGGGAGTGTTTGATTGGGACGGTGTAGAGGGAGCATTACTCTGTATCTAACCCCTTGCTGTACCTGTTTTGGGAATGTTTGATGGGGACAGTGTAGATGGAGATTTACTCTGTATATAAGCCCGTGCTGTACCTGTCCTGGGAGTGTTTGATGGGGACGGTGTAGAGGGTGCTTTACTCTGTATCTAACCCCATCCTGAAACTGTCCTGGGAGTGTTTGATGGGATCGGTGTAGAGGGAGCTTTACTCTGTATCTAACCCCGTGCTGTACCTATCCTGGGAGTGTTTGATGAGGAGAGTGTAGAGGGAGCTTTACTCTGTATCTAACCCCGTGCTGTATCTGTCCTGGGAGTGTTTGATGGGGACGGTGTAGAGGGAGCTTTACTCTGTATCTAACCCCGTGCTCTACCTGTCCTGGGAGTGTTTGATGGGGACAGTGTAGAGGGAGCTTTACTCTGTATCTAACCCCGTGCTCTACCTGTCCTGGGAGTGATTGATGGGGACAGTGTAGAGGGAGCTTTGCTCTGTATCTAAACTCGTGCTGTACCTGTCCTGGGAGTGTTTGATGGGGACAGTGTAGACGGAGCTTTGCTCTGTATATAACCCCATGCTGTACCTGTCCTGGGAGAGTTTGATGGGGACAGTGTAGAGGGAGCTTTACTCTGTATATAACCCCGTGCTGAACCTGTCCAGGGAGTGTTTATTGGGTGTAGTGTAGAGGGAGGTTGACTCTGTATCTAAACCTGTGCTGCACCTGTCCTGGGAGTGTTTGATGGGGACAGTGTAGAGGGAGCTTTACTCTGTATCTAACACCATGCTGTCCCTGACCTGCGAGTGTTTGATGTGCATGTTGTAGAGGGAGCATTACTCTGTATCTAACCCCATGCTGAAACCTGCCCTGTGAGTGTTTGATTTGGATGGTGTAGAGGGAGCTTTACTCTTTATCTAACCCTGTGATGTAGCTGTCCTGGGAGTGTTTGATGGGGACAGGGTAGAGGGAGCTTTACTCTGTATCTTACCACGTGCTTAAACAGTCATGGGAGTCTTAAATGGGGACAGGGTAGAGGCAGCTTTACTCTGTATCTAACCCCGTGCTGTCCCTGTCTTGGGAATGTTTGATGGGGACAGGGTAGAGGGAGCTTTACTCTCTTCTAACCCCGTGCTGCACCTGTCCTGGGAATGTTTCATGTGGACAGAGTAGAGGGAGCTTTACTCTGTATCGAACCCCTTGCTGGACCTGTCCGGGGAGTGTTTGATGGAGCCAGCGTAGAGAGAGCTTTACTCTGTATTTAACACAGTGCTGTATCTGTCCTAAGAGTGTTTGATGTGGACAGTGTAGAGGGAGCTTTACTCTGAATCTAACCCAGTGCTGTATATGTCCTGGGATTGTTTGATGGGGACAGTGTAGAGGGAGCTTTACTCTGTATCTAACCCCGTGCTGTACCTGTCCTGGGAATGTTTAATGCAGAAAGTGTAGAGGGAGTTTTACTCTGTATCTAACCCCGTGCTGTACCTTTTCTGGGACTGATTGTTGTGGACAGTGTAGAGGGAGCTTTACTCTGTATATAACCCCGTGCTGTACCTGTCCTGGGAGTGTTTGATGGGGATAGTGTTGAGGTAGCTTTACTCTGTATCTAACCCCATGCTGTACCTGTCCTGGGAGTGTTTGACGGGGACGGTGTAGAGGGAGATTTACTCTGTATCTAACCACTTGCTGTACCTGTTTTGGGAATGTTTGATGGGGACAGTGAAGAGGGAGATTTAATCTGTATCTAAGGCCGTGCTGTACATGTCCTGGGAGTGTTTGATGGGGACGGTGTAGAGGGTGCTTTAATCTGTATCTAACCCCGTGCTGTACCTGTCCTGGGAGTGGTTAATGTGGACAATGTAGAGGGAGCTTTACTCTGTATATAACCCCATGCTGTACCTGTCCTGGGAGTGTTTATTGGGTGTAGTGTAGAAGGAGGTTTACTCTGTATCTAAACCTGTGCTGCACCTGTTCTGTGAGTGTTTGATGTGGAAAGTGTAGAGGGAGCTTTACTCTGCATCTAAACCCGTGCTGTACCTGTCCTGGGAGTGTTTGATGGGCGCAGTGTAGAGTGAGCTTTACTCTGCATCTAAACCCGTGCTGTACCTGTCCTGGGAGTGTTTAATGGGGACAGTGTAAAGGGAGCTTTACTCCGTATCTAACCCCGTGCTGTACCTGTCCTGGGAGTGTTTCATAGGGTCGGTGTAGAGGGAGCTTTACTCTGTATCTAACCCCGTGCTGTACCTGTCCTGGCAGTGTTTGATGGGGACAGTGTAGAGGGAGCTTTACTCTGTATCTAACCCCGTGCAGTACCTGTCCTTGGAGTGTTTGATGGGGACAGTACAGAGGGAGCTTTACTCTGTATCTAACCCCATGCTGTCCCTGTCCTGGGAGTGTTTGATGTGCGTGTTGTAGAGGGAGCATTACTCTGTATCTAACCCCATGCTGAAACCTGCCCTGTGAGTGTTTGATTTGGATGGTGTAGAGGGAGCTTTACTCTGTATCTAACCCCGTGCTGTACCTGTCCTGGCAGTGTTTGATGGGGACAGTGTAGAGGGAGCTTTACTCTGTATCTAACCCCGTGCCGTAGCTGTCCTGGGAGTGTTTGATGTGGACAGTGAAGAGGGAGCTTTACTCTGTATCTAACCCCGTGCTGTACCTGTCCTGGGAGTGTTTGATGTGGATGGTGTAGAGGGAGCTTTACTCTGTATCTAACACCGTGCTGTACCTGTCCTGGGTGTGTTTGATGGGGACATATTAGAGGGAGCTTTACTCTGTATATAACCCTGTGCAGTACCTGTCCTGGGAGTGTTTGATGGCGACGGTGAATAGGGAGCTTTACTCTGTATCTACCCACGTGCAGTACCTGTCCTGGAATTGTTTGTTGCAGAGAGTGTTGAGGGACCTTTACTCTGTATATAACCCCGTGCTGTACCTGTCCGGGGCGTGTTTGATGGGGACAGTGTAGAGGGAGCTTAACTCTGTATCTAAGCCCGTGCTGCACCTGTACTGGGAGTGTTTGATAGGGACAGTGTAGACGGAGCATTACTCTGTATCTAACCCTGTGCTGTACCTTTCCTGGGAGTGTTTGATGGGGACAGTGTAGAGGGACCTTTACTTTGTATCTAACCTCATGCAGTCCCTGTCCTGAGATTGTTTGATGTGGATGTTGTAGAGAAACCTTTACTCTGTATCTAACCCCATGCTGTACCTGTCCTGGGAATGTATGATGTGGACGGTTTAGAGGGAGCATTGCTCTGTATCTAACCCCGTGCTGTACCTGTCCTGGGAGTGTTTGATGTGGACGGTTTAGAGGGAGCTTTGCTCTGTATCTAACCCCGTGCTCTACCTGTCCTGGGAGTGTTTGATGGGGACAGTAAAGAAGGAGATTTACTCAGTATCTAACCCCATGCTGTACCTTTCCTGGGAGTGAAAGATGTGGACAGTGTAGAGGGAGATATACTCTGTAGCTAACCCCGTGTTGTACCTGTACTGGGAGTGTTTGATGGGGACAGTGTAGAGGGAGATTTACTCTGTATCTAACCCCGTGCTGTACCTGTCCTGGGAGTGTTTGATGGGGACAGTGTAGAGGGAGATTTACTCTGTGTCTAACCCCTTGCTGTATCTGTCCTGGGAGTGTTTGATGGGGACAGTGTAGAGGGAGATTTACTCTGTATCTAACCCCGTGCTGTACCTGTCCTGGGAGTGTTTGATGTGGAAAGTGTAGAGGGAGCTTTACTCTGTATGTAACCCAGTGTTGCACCTGTCCTGGGAGTGTTTGATGGGGACTGTGTAGAGGGAGCTTTACTCTGTATCTAACCTCGTGCTGTACCTGTCCAGGGAGTTTTTGATGGGGACATTGTTGAAGCAGCTTTACTCTGTATCTAACCCCGTGCTGTACCTGTCCTGGGAGGGTTTCATGCGGAGAGTGTAGAGGTAGCTTTACTCTGTATCTAACCCCGTGCTGTACCTGTCCTGGGCGTGTTTGTTGGGGACAGTGTAGAGGGAGCTTTACTCTGTATCTTATCCAGTGCTGTACATGTCCTGGGAGTGTTTGATGGGGACATTGTGGAGGGAGCTTTACTCTGTATCTAACCTCGTGCTGTACCTGTCCAGGGAGTTTTTGATGGGGACATTGCAGAGGGAGCTTTACTCTATATCTAACCCCGCGCTGTAAGTGTCCTAGGAGTGTTTAATGGGGACAGTGTAGAAGGAGTTTTGCTCTGTATCTAACACCGTGATGTACCTGTCCTGGGAGTGTTTGATGTGGAGAGTATAGAGGGACCTTTACTCTGTATCTAACCCCGCGCTGTAGCTGTCCTGGGAGTTTTTGATAGGGACAGTGTAGAGGAAGGTGAAATCTGTATCAAACCCGTGCTGTTACTGTCCTAGGAATGTTTGATGGGGACAGTGTAGAAGGAGATTTACTCTGTATCTAACCCCATGCTTTACATTTCATGCGAGTGTTTTATGTGGACATTGTAGAGGGAGCTTAACTCTGTATCTAACCCAGTGCTGTACCGGCCCTGGGAGTGTTTATGTGGATGGTGTAGAGGGAGCTTTACTATTTATCTAACCCCAAGCTGTACCTGTCCTGGGAGTGTTTGGTTGGGACGCTGTAGAGGGAGCCTTACTCTGTATCTAACCCCGTGCAGTACCTGTCCTGGGAGTGTTTGATGGGGACAGTGAAGAGGGAGCTTTACTCTGTATCTAAGCCCGTGCTGTACCTGTCCTGGGAGTGTTTGATGGGGACAGTGTAGAGGGAGCTTTGCTCTGTATCTAAACTCGTGCTGTACCTGTCCTGGGAGTGTTTGACGGGGACAATGTAGAGGGAGCCTTACTCTGTATCTAACCCCGTGCAGTACCTGTCCTGGGAGTGTTTGATGGGGACAGTGAAGAGGGAGCTTTACTCTGTATCTAACCCCGTGCTGTCCCTGTCGTGGGAGTGTTTGATATGGATGGTGTAGAGGGAGCTTTACTCTGTATCTAACCCAATGCTGTACCTGTCCTGGGAGTGTTTGATTGGGACGGTGTAGAGGGAGCTTAACTCTGTATCTAACCCCGTGCTGTACCTGTCCTGGGTGTGTTTGACGTGGAGAGTGTAGAGGGAGATTTTCTCTGTATCTAACACCGTGCTGTACCTGTCCTGGGAGTGGTTGATGGGGACAGTGTAGAAGGAGATTTACTCTGTATCTAAACCCATTCTGTGTTTTTCCTGGGAGTTTTAGATGTGTAGAGTGTAGAGGGAGCTTTACTCTGAATCTAACCCCGTGTTGTACCTGTCCTGGGAGTGTTTGATGGGGACAGTGTAGAGGGAGCTTTTCTCTGTAGCTAACCCCGTACTGTACCTGTCCTGGGAGAGTTTGATGGGGACAGTGTAGAGGGAGCTTTACTCTGTATCTAAACGGTGCTGTATCTGTCCTGGGAGTGTATGATGGGACGGTGTAGAGGAAGCATTACTCTGTATCTAACCCCTTGCTGTACCTGTTTTGGGAATGTTTGATGGGGACAGTGTAGAGGGAGATTTACTGTGTATCTACGCCCGTGCTGTACCTGTCCTGGGAGTGTTTGATGGGGACGGTTTAGAGGGTGCTTTACTCTGTATCTTACCCCGTGCTGTACCTGTCCTGCGGGTGTTTGATGGGGAAAGTTTAGAGGGAGCTTAACTCTGTATCTAACCCCGTGCTGTACCGGTCCTGGGACAGTTTGATGGGGACGGTGTAGAGGGAGCTTAACTCTGTATCTAACCCGTTGCTGTACCTGTCCTGGGAATGTTTAATGGGGACAGTGTACAGTGAGTTTTAATCTGTATCTAAACCCGTGCTGTACATGTCCTGGGAGTTTTTGATGCGGTGAGTGTAGAGGGAGCTTTACTCTGTATCTAACCCCGTGCTGTACCTGTCCTGGGAGTGTTTGAAGGGGACCGTGTAGAGGGAGCTTTGCTCTGTATCTAACCCCGTGCTTTACCTGTCCCGGGAGTGTTTGATGTGGACAGTGTAGAGGGAGCTTTACTCTGTATCTAACCCCGTGCTGTACCTGTCCTGGGAGTGTTTGAAGGGGACCGTGTAGAGGGAGCTTTGCTCTGTATCTAACCCTGTGCTTTACCTGTCCCGGGAGTGTTTGATGGGGACAGTGTAGAGGGAGCCTTACTCTGTATCTAACCCCGTGCAGTACCTGTCCTGGGAGTGTTTGATGGGGACAGTGAAGAGGGCGCTTTACTCTGTATCTAAGCCCGTGCTGTCCCTGTCGTGGGAGTGTTTGATATGGATGGTGTAGAGGGAGCTTTACTCTGTATCTAACACCGTGCTGTACCTGTCCTGGGAGTGTTTGATTGGGACAGTGTAGAAGGAGATTTACTCTGTATCTAAACCCATTCTGTGTTTTTCCTGGGAGTGTTAGATGTGGAGAGTGTAGAGGGAGCTTTTCTCTGTATATAAACGGTGCTGTATCTGTCCTGGGAGTGTACGATGGGACGGTGTAGAGGAAGCATTACTCTGTATCTAACCCCTTGCTGTACCTGTTTTGGGAATGTTTGATGGGGACAGTGTAGAGGGAGATTTACTGTGTATCTACGCCCATGCTGAACCTGTCCTGGGAGTGTTTGATGGGGACGGTTTAGAGGGTGCTTTACTCTGTATCTTACCCCGTGCTGTACCTGTCCTGTGGGTGTTTGATGGGGAAAGATTAGAGGGAGCTTTACTCTGTATCTAACCCGTTGCTGTACCTGTCCTGGGAATGTTTAATGGGGACAGTGTACAGTGAGTTTTAATCTGTATCTTACCCCGTGCTGTACCTGTCCTGGCAGTGTTTGAAGGGGACCGTGTAGAGGGAGCTTTGCTCATTATCTAACCCCGTGCTTTACCTGTCCCGGGAGTGTTTGATGTGGACAGTGTAGAGGGAGCTTTACTCTGTATCTAACCCCGTGCTGTACCCGTCCTGGGAGTGTTTGATGGGGCAGGGTAGAGGCAGCTTTGCTCTGTATCTAACCCCGTGCTGTACCTGTCCTGGGAGTTTTTGATGGGGACGGTGTGGAGGGAGCTTTACTCTGTATCTAACCCGGTCCTTTACCTGTCCTGGGAGTGTTTGATGGGAAGAGTGTAGAGAGAGCTTTACTCTGTATCTAACCCCGTGCTGTACCTGTCCTGGGACAGTTTGATGGGGACGGTGTAGAGGGAGCATTACTCTGTATCTAAACGCGTGCTGAACCTGTTCTGGGAGTGTTTGATGCGGAGAGTGTTGAGGTAGTTTTACTCTGTATCTAACCCCGTGCTGTACCTGTTCTGGGAGTGTTTGATGGGGACAGTGTAGAAGGAGCTAAACTATGTATCTAACCCCGTGCTGTATCTGTCCTGGGAGTGTTTGATGGGGACGGTGTAGAGGGAGCATTACTCTGTATCTAACCCCTTGCTGTACCTGTTTTGGGAATGTTTGATGGGGACAGTGTAGATGGAGATTTACTCTGTATATAAGCCCGTGCTGTACCTGTCCTGGGAGTGTTTGATGGGGACGGTGTAGAGGGTGCTTTACTCTGTATCTAACCCCATCCTGTAACTGTCCTGGGAGTGTTTGATGGGATCGGTGTAGAGGGAGCTTTACTCTGTATCTAACCCCGTGCTGTACCTATCGTGGGAGTGTTTGATGAGGAGAGTGTAGAGGGAGCTTTACTCTGTATCTAACCCCGTGCTGTATCTGTCCTGGGAGTGTTTGATGGGGACGGTGTAGAGGGAGCTTTACTCTTTATCTAACCCCGTGCTCTACCTGTCCTGGGAGTGTTTGATGGGGACAGTGTAGAGGGAGCTTTACTCTGTATCTAACCCCTTGCTGTACCTGTCCTGGGAGTGATTGATGGGGACAGTGTAGAGGGAGCTTTGCTCTGTATATAACCCCTTGCTGTACCTGTCCTGGGAGTGTTTGATGGGGACAGTGTAGAGGGAGCTTTACTCTGTATATAACCCCGTGCTGAACCTGTCCAGGGAGTGTTTATTGGGTGTAGTGTAGAGGGAGGTTGACTCTGTATCTAAACCTGTGCTGCACCTGTCCTGGGAGTGTTTGATGGGGACAGTGTAGAGGGAGCTTTACTCTGTATCTAACACCATGCTGTCCCTGACCTGCGAGTGTTTGATGTGCATGTTGTAGAGGGAGCATTACTCTGTATCTAACCCCATGCTGAAACCTGCCCTGTGAGTGTTTGATTTGGATGGTGTAGAGGGAGCTTTACTCTTTATCTAACCCTGTGATGTAGCTGTCCTGGGAGTGTTTGATGGGGACAGGGTAGAGGGAGCTTTACTCTGTATCTTACCACGTGCTTAAACAGTCATGGGAGTCTTAAATGGGGACAGGGTAGAGGCAGCTTTACTCTGTATCTAACCCCGTGCTGTCCCTGTCTTGGGAATGTTTGATGGGGACAGGGTAGAGGGAGCTTTACTCTCTATCTAACCCCGTGCTGCACCTGTCCTGGGAATCTTTCATGTGGACAGAGTAGAGGGAGCTTTACTCTGTATCGAACCCCTTGCTGGACCTGTCCGGGGAGTGTTTGATGGAGCCAGTGTAGAGAGAGCTTTACTCTGTATCTAACACAGTGCTGTATCTGTCCTAAGAGTGTTTGATGTGGACAGTGTAGAGGGAGCTTTACTCTGAATCTAACCCAGTGCTGTATATGTCCTGGGATTGTTTGATGGGGACAGTGTAGAGGGAGCTTTACTCTGTATCTAACCCCGTGCTGTACCTGTCCTGGGATTGTTTAATGCAGAAAGTGTAGAGGGAGTTTTACTCTGTATCTAACCCCGTGCTGTACCTTTTCTGGGACTGATTGTTGTGGACAGTGTAGAGGGAGCTTTACTATGTATATAACCCCGTGCTGTACCTGTCCTGGGAGTGTTTGATGGGGATAGTGTTGAGGTAGCTTTACACTGTATCTAACCCCATGCTGTACCTGTCCTGGGAGTGTTTGATGGGGACGGTGTAGAGGGAGCTTTACTCTGTATCTAACCACTTGCTGTACCTGTTTTGGGAATGTTTGATGGGGACAGTGAAGAGGGAGATTTACTCTGTATCTAAGGCCGTGCTGTACATGTCCTGGGAGTGTTTGATGGGGACGGTGTAGAGGGTGCTTTAATCTGTATCTAACTCCGTGCTGTACCTGTCCTGGGAGTGGTTAATGTGGACAATGTAGAGGGAGCTTTACTCTGTATATAACCCCATGCTGTACCTGTCCTGGGAGTGTTTATTGGGTGTAGTGTAGAAGGAGGTTTACTCTGTATCTAAACCTGTGCTGCACCTGTCCTGTGAGTGGTTGATGTGGAAAGTGTAGAGGGAGCTTTACTCTGCATCTAAACCCGTGCTGTACCTGTCCTGGGAGTGTTTGATGGGCGCAGTGTAGAGTGAGCTTTACTCTGCATCTAAACCCGTGCTGTACCTGTCCTGGGAGTGTTTAATGGGGACAGTGTAAAGGGAGCTTTACACCATATCTAACCCCGTGCTGTACCTGTCCTGGGAGTGTTTCATAGGGTCGGTGTAGAGGGAGCTTTACTCTGTATCTAACCCCGTGCTGTACTTGTCCTGGCAGTGTTTGATGGGGACAGTGTAGAGGGAGCTTTACTCTGTATCTAACCCCGTGCAGTACCTGTCCTTGGAGTGTTTGATGGGGACAGTGTAGAGGGAGCTTTACTCTGTATCTAACCCCATGCTGTCCCTGTCCTGGGAGTGTTTGATGTGCGTGTTGTAGAGGGAGCATTACTCTGTATCTAACCCCATGCTGAAACCTGCCCTGTGAGTGTTTGATTTGGATGGTGTAGAGGGAGCTTTACTCTGTATCTAACCCCGTGCTGTACCTGTCCTGGCAGTGTTTGATGGGGACAGTGTAGAGGGAACTTTACTCTGTATCTAACCCCGTGCTGTACCTGTCCTTGGAGTGTTTGATGGGGACAGGGTAGAGGCAGCTTTATTCATTATCTAACCCCATGATGTCCCTGTCCTGGGAATGTTTGATGGGGACAGTGTAGAGGCAGCAGTACTCTGTATCTAACCCCGTGCTGTACCTGTCCAGAAAGTGTTTGTTGGGGACAGGGTAGAGGGAGCTTTACTCTCTATCTAACCCCGTGCTGTACCTGTCCTGGGAATGTTTCATGTGGACAGGGTAGAGGGAGCTTTACTCTGTATCGAACCCCTTGCTGTACCTGTCCTGGGAGTGTTTGATGGAGCCAGTGTAGAGAGAGCTTTACTCTGTATCTAAACCCGTGCTGTACCTGTCCTGGGAGTGTTTCATGTGGAAAGTGTAGAGGGCGCTTTACTCTGTATCTTACCCCGTGCTGGACCTGTGCTGGGAGTGTTTGATGGGGACAGTGCAGAGCGAGCTTTATTCTGTATCTAAATCCGTGCTGTACCTGTCCTGGGAGTGTTTGATGGGGACGGTGTAGAGGGAGCTTTGCTCTGTATCCAACCCCTTGCTGTAACTGTTTTGGGAATGTTTGATGGGGACAGTGTAGAGCGAGATATACTCTGTATCTCAGCCCGTGCTGCACCTGTCCTGGGAGTGTTTGATGGGGACGGTGTAGAGGGAGCTTTACTCTGTATCTAACCCCGTGCTGTACCTGTTTTGGGAATGTTTGATGGGGACAGTGTAGTGGGAGCTTTACTCTGTATCTAACCCCGAGCTGTACCTGTCCTGCGGGTGTTTGATGGGGAAAGTTTAGAGGGAGATTTACTCTGTATCTAACCCCGTGCTGTACCAGTCCTGGGACAGTTTGATGGGGACGGAGTAGAGGGAGCTTTACCCTGTATCTAACCCGGTGCTGTACCTGTCCTGGGAGTGTTTGATGGGCGCAGTGTAGAGTGAGCTTTACTCTGCATCTAAACCCGTGCTGTACCTGTCCTGGGAGTGTTTAATGGGGACAGTGTAGAGGGAGCTTTACTCCGTATCTAACCCCGTGCTGTACCTGTCCTGGGAGTGTTTCATAGGGTCGGTGTAGAGGGAGCTTTACTCTGTATCTAACCCCGTGCTGTACCTGTCCTGGCAGTGTTTGATGGGGACAGTGTAGAGGGTGCTTTACTCTGTATCTAACCCCGTGCTGTACCTGTCCTTGGAGTGTTTGATGGGGACAGTGTAGAGGGAGCTTTACTCTGTATCTAACCCCATGCTGTCCCTGTCCTGGAAGGGATTGATGTGCGTGTTGTAGAGGGAGCATTACTCTATATATAACACCATGCTGAAACCTGCCCTGTGAGTGTTTGATTTGGATGGTGTAGAGGGTGCTTTACTCTTTATCTAACCCCATGATGTAGCTGTCCTGGGAGTGTTTGATGGGGACACGGTAGAGGCAGCTTCATTCATTATCTAACCCCGTGCTGTCCCCGTCCTGGGAATGTTTGATGGGGACAGTGTAGAGGCAGCAGTACTCTGTATCTAACCCCGTGCTGTACCTGTCCAGAAAGTCTTTGTTGGGGACAGGGTAGAGGGAGCTTTACTCTCTATCTAACCCCGTGCTGTACCTGTCCTGGGAATGTTTCATGTGGACAGGGTAGAGGGAGCTTTACTCTGTATCGAACCCCTTGCTGTACCTGTCCTGGGAGTGTTTGATGGAGCCAGTGTAGAGAGAGCTTTACTCTGTATCTAAACCCGTGCTGTACCTGTCCTGGGAGTGTTTGATGTGGAAAGTGTAGAGGGAGCTTTACTCTGTATGTAACCCAGTGTTGCACCTGTCCTGGGAGTGTTAGATGGGGACTGTGTAGAGGGAGCTTTACTCTGAATCTAACCTCGTGCTATACCTGTCCAGGGAGTTTTTGATGGGGACATTGTAGAGGGAGCTTTACTCTGTATCTAACCCCGTGCTGTACCTGTCCTGGGAGGGTTTCATGCGGAGAGTGTAGAGCTAGCTTTACTCTGTATCTAACCCCGTGCTGTACCTGTCCTGGGCGTGTTTGTTGGGGACAGTGTGGAGGGAACTTTACTCTGAATCTAACCCCGTGCTGTACCTGTTCTGGGAGTGTTTGATGGGGACAGTGTAGAGGGAGCTTTACTCTGTATCTAACCCCGTGCTGTACATGTCCTGGGAGTGTTTGATGTGGACAGTGTGGAGGGAGCTTTACTCGGTATCTAACCACGTGCTGTTCCTGTCCTGGGAGTGTTTGTTGGGGACAGTGTAGTAGGAGCTTTACTCTGTATGTAACCCAGTGCTGCACCTGTCCTGGGCGTGTTTGTTGGGGACAGTGTGGAGGGAGCTTTACTCTGTATCTAACCCCGTCCTCTACCTGTCCTGGGAGTGTTTGATGGGAACGGTGTAGAGGGAGCTTTACTCTGTATCTAACCCCGTGCTGTACCTATCCTGGGAGTGTTTGATGAGGAGAGTGTAGAGGGAGCTTTACTCTGTATCTAACCCCGTGCTGTATCTGTCCTGGGAGTGTTTGATGGGGACGGTGTAGAGGGAGCTTTACTCTGTATCTAACCCCGTGCTGTACCTGTCCTGGGAGTGTTTGATGGGGACAGTGTAGAGGGAGCTTTACTCTGTATCTAACCCCTTGCTGTACCTGTCCTGGGAGTGATTGATGGGGACAGTGTAGAGGGAGCTTTGCTCTGTATCTAAACTCGTGCTGTACCTGTCCTGGGAGTGTTTGATGGGGACAGTGTAGAGGGAGCTTTACTCTGTATATAACCCCGTGCTGAACCTGTCCAGGGAGTGTTTATTGGGTGTAGTGTAGAGGGAGGTTGACTCTGTATCTAAACCTGTGCTGCACCTGTCCTGGGAGTGTTTGATGTGGAAAGTGTAGAGGGAGCTTTACTCTGTATCTAACCCCGTGCTGTACCTGTCCTGGGAGTGTTTGATGGGCGCAGTGTAGAGTGAGCATTACTCTGCATCTAAACCCGTGCTGTACCTGTCCTGGGAGTGTTTCATAGGGACGGTGTAGAGGGAGCTTTACTCTGTATCTAAACCCTTGCTGTACCTGTCCTGGGAGTGTTTGATGGGGACAGTGTAGAGGGAGCTTTACTCTGTATCTAACCCCGTGCTGTACCTGTCCTTGGAGTGTTTGATGGGGACAGTGTAGAGGGAGCTTTACTCTGTATCTAACCCCATGCTGTCCCTGACCTGGGAGTGTTTGATGTGCATGTTGTAGAGGGAGCATTACTCTGTATCTAACCCCATGCTGGAACCTGCCCTGTGAGTGTTTGATTTGGATGGTGTACAGGGAGCTTTACTCTGTATCGAACCCCTTGCTGTACCTGTCCGGGGAGTGTTTGATGGAGCCAGTGTAGAGAGAGCGTTACTCTGTATCTAACACAGTGCTGTATCTGTCCTAAGAGTGTTTGATGTGGACAGTGTAGAGGGAGCTTTACTCTGAATCTAACCCAGTGCTGTATCTGTCCTGGGATTGTTTGATGGGGACAGTGTAGAGGGAGCTTTACTCTGTATCTAACCCCGTGCTGTACCTGTCCTGGGAATGTTTAATGTAGAAAGTGTAGAGGGAGCTTTACTCTGTATCTAACCCCATGCTGTCCCTGTCCTGGAAGGGATTGATGTGCGTGTTGTAGAGGGAGCATTACTCTATATATAACACCATGCTGAAACCTGTCCTGGGAGTGTTAGATGGGGACTGTGTAGAGGGAGCTTTACTCTGAATCTAACCTCGTGCTATACCTGTCCAGGGAGTTTTTGATGGGGACATTGTAGAGGGAGCTTTACTCTGTATCTAACCCCGTGCTGTACCTGTCCTGGGAGGGTTTCATGCGGAGAGTGTAGAGCTAGCTTTACTCTGTATCTAACCCCGTGCTGTACCTGTCCTGGGCGTGTTTGTTGGGGACAGTGTGGAGGGAACTTTACTCTGAATCTAACCCCGTGCTGTACCTGTTCTGGGAGTGTTTGATGGGGACAGTGTAGAGGGAGCTTTACTCTGTATCTAACCCCGTGCTGTACATGTCCTGGGAGTGTTTGATGTGGACAGTGTGGAGGGAGCTTTACTCGGTATCTAACCACGTGCTGTTCCTGTCCTGGAGTGTTTGTTGGGGACAGTGTAGTAGGAGCTTTACTCTGTATGTAACCCAGTGCTGCACCTGTCCTGGGCGTGTTTGTTGGGGACAGTGTGGAGGGAGCTTTACTCTGTATCTAACCCCGTCCTCTACCTGTCCTGGGAGTGTTTGATGGGAACGGTGTAGAGGGAGCTTTACTCTGTATCTAACCCCGTGCTGTACCTATCCTGGGAGTGTTTGATGAGGAGAGTGTAGAGGGAGCTTTACTCTGTATCTAACCCGTGCTGTATCTGTCCTGGGAGTGTTTGATGGGGACGGTGTAGAGGGAGCTTTACTCTGTATCTAACCCCGTGCTG